>NW_027278405.1:65875-116666 GCF_030028105.1 Mobula birostris | reverse complement strand
TAACATCCCCACGGCAGTGACGGCGAGGAGGAACGAGACTTGAACAGCGCCGGTTCGGCTGAAACATTTCGGAGAGGTTTGTACAGGGAGGGGTACAGAGCTCTACTGTCCAGGGTTCAGTGGTTCCAGTTAATATCAGAGAATGCACACAGTTTACAACTCGAAATTCTTACTCTTCACAGGTACCCGCGAAACAGAAGAAAACCCCACGAAATGAATGGTAGGAAACGGTAGAAAGCCTCTCCTCCACGTATTTCAGCAGAAAGCATCAGCCCCCAGCACCTCCCCCCCCCGTGCAAAGCCCCCAACGAGACCTTGATCTAGAGTCTGGGAAAAGCCATTGCTTCTCCAACAGTTCGACATTCTCTCCCCCCCCCCCCACCCCAGGGCTCTCTCTCGGGACACCGATACTGGGCAGCCCTGCAGGGTCGATCGGTCTCACCAGTGTATCATGGACTAGATGGGCCAAAGGATCCGTTTCTGAGCTGTGTAATCCCACTACTGATGTTTTCGCCCCAGGAACACAGCAGAAACACAGACAACCTTCCATACGACTGGGGAGCTCGGTGCAAGGACCAGCCAGCCCAATAGGTAGCAGCTCCCGAGGGCCAGGAAGGCGGGCGGGGGGAGGATGGGGGTGCAGGAGTTACCTCCGCGATGACGTCCGCGAGGCCCGTGTTGCATAGAACCAGCCAACGGCGCGGTGTGATTCCGTTGGTCTTGTTCTGGAACTTGTCCGGCTCCAGCTCGTAGAAATCCTTGAAGCTGTAAACAAAGGCAAGGGGACAGAACTGAAACACCGCCAATTATTGACGCACTGTGCAGCCGGCAGGACGGGAGCGGGGTATGGAGAACGGCCACTTGCCATCAGTTGCTGCCCGTGGAAGATTAATTGAAGACACTGTGGGTCTGAGCTTCCAGTTTTATTTGTCACCAGCACTTTGGAACGTACAGTGAAATGCATCGTTTTTGCCTCGGCCCGAGAAAGCAGCAACACAGCACGCCCGTAACTTGCTGACACGAGCCCGTACCTCTTTGGAATGTGGGAGGAAACCTGGAGAGAGCCCGCAGGTCACGGGGAGAACGTACAAACCCCTCACAGACAGCTCCGGTCTTACAGCTAGGTCGATACGCTGACCACGACACTATTGTGCCGCATATACGCCACGCTTGGGTAGAGAGTCTGGTTACGACACACCGCGTAACGATGATGTCATATGACACAGCATGTAACCATGATGTCATACGACACGGCATGTTACGAAGAAATGAATAACGTTTATTATTTTCGTGTGCGGTTAGCATCACTCTTTACAACGCCAGCTGTAAGATCAGAGCTCAGTGCCGCCACTGCCCGTATGTTCTCCTTGACTGCGTGGGTCTCCTCCCACAGTCCAGAGGCCTACGGGTTAGGGCTAGTGAATTATAGGCGACACTCACAAGCCGAGTAGACTGCCTTGGACAGAGGCAGGGACGAATTAGGCCGAAGGGTAAAGGGCGACTCCCCACAGCACAGGTAAAACTCCCCATCCATCGCAGGGACAGAATAGGTCAGGTACAGAGTAAAGAGGAAGCCAAATTTGGAATATTGTGTACGGTTCTGGTCACCCGCAGGAAGGGATATCAATAAGTGAGAAAGTGCAGAGAAAATTTACCAGGAGCTGAGGACACGAGCTGTTGGAAAAGGTTGAACAAATTGGGATTTTATTCCACGGAGCGCAGGAGTGAGGGGAGATTCGATTCTCCTTCTTACTCTGACTTATCTTTATTTCCCAGTCCTGTTGAAGGGTCTTGGCCTGAAATGTCAGCTATTTACTGTCTCCCATTGATGCTGCCCAGCCTGCTGAGTTCCTCCAGCATTTTGTGTGCATTGCAGAGATTTGATGGAAGCGTATACGAAGGGTACATAGATAGGATAAATGCAAGCAGGCTTTTTCCTCTGAGGTTAGGTGAGGTTGGAACCAGAGGTCATAGGTTAAGGGTGAAGGGTGAAGTATTTAAGGGGAACCTGAGGGGGGAATCTTCCTCCCTCAGAGGGTGGATCAAGTTTGATTGCAATATTTGAGAGAAGTTTGGACAAGTACAGGGATGAAAGGAGTACGTGTGTTGCGGATTGATAGGACTGGGGATAACAGTCCAGCACAGACAAGATGGGCTGAAGGGTCTGTTTGTGCCCTGTAGTGCTCTCTGCCTCTAAAGGTGCCTTAAACCGTCCAGTCGCCCGCCCCCAGAGCTACCGAAGTGCCAACCGCGCGTGCGGGCTCGAGGGCGTCGGGGACTGCCGAGCTCACATTGTCTTCTTCAGGATCTCCGAGTGGATGCGGGCAACTCCGTTGACAGCGTGCGCCCCGACGATGCACAGGTGCGCCATGTTAATCCTCTTTAAGCCTCCCTCTTCGATCAGGGACATGCGCCGCAAGCGGTCGTGGTCGCCCGGGTACAGTTTGGAGACGTTCTGTGGGGACAGGAGTGAAATGGTACTCAGGTGACACGGGAAGGGTGTAGGTTTAACTCTCCTATCCATTTAAAAAAAATATAATCACCCATATGTGTAATTGTTTATAGAACATTACAGAACAGCACAGGCCCTTCTAATCAATTCTACAATCAATCTAACCCTTCCCTCCCACATAGCCCTCCATTTTTCTATCATCCACATGCCTATCTAAGTTTTTTAAATGCCCCTCATATGTATTTGCCTCCACCACCACCCCTGGCTTTCCACACACCCACCACTCTCTGTGTAAAGAACCTGCACCTGACATCTCCTCTTTACTTTCCTCCAATCACCGCAAAATTATGCCCCTGGTCTTGGCCATTTCGGCCCAGCGGAGAAAAGACTCTGGCTGTATTTTGTAGACCTCTATCAAGTCACCTCTCATCCTCCTTCGCTTCAAAGGGAAAAGCTCCAGCTCCCTCAGCCTGTCCGCGCCATCGGGCCCAGGCACCGCCCTCTGAGCCCCCTCGGAAGCTTCCAGACCCTTGTTACAATGAGGCAACCAGAACTGAACACAATATTCCCAGTGGGGTCTCACCAGGGTTTTGTAGAGATTAAATTTTCCCTCAGTTCAGAAATTTTTTTTTTGTAGTAATTGTAGTACAGCTGATTATGTACTTTCTGGAAGTCTGGAATAGGCCAGGTTTTGTCATCCTGCTGTGGGAAAGATGTTAAGTTGGAAAGGGCGTAGGGGAGATTTACAAGGACATTGCTGGGACATGAAGGACTGAGTTATGGAGTGAGGTTGAGCATATTAGCACTTCTTTTTCCATCGGAACGTGGGAGAAGGATGGGTGATCTCATCAAACGACTGTATAACTTAATTACTGTATATGAAACAAGGCACGACTCTTGGCAGTGGAGGGAGCTTGGGGTCCAAGTTTGTCGATCCCTCAACGTTGCCGCGCAGGTCCACAGGACGGCTAGCAGGTGGATGTGTTGCCCTTCATTTGTCGATGGATTGAGTTCAAACAGCCCAGTAAAACCCTGCTAAGACCCCACTGGGAATATTGTGTTCAGTCCTGGTCGCCTCATTATAGGAAGGATGTGGAAGCTTTAGAGAGGGTGCAGAGGAGATTTACCAGGATGCAGCCTGGACTAGTTAGTATGTCTTATGAAGAAAACTCCAGCGAGCTAGGACTTTTCTCTTTCACCATAAGATATAGGAGCAGATTTAGGTCACTTGGCCCATCGAGTGTCCTGCTATTTCATCATGGCTGATACATTTCCCCTCTCAGTCACAATCTCCTGCCTTCTCCCTGTATCCCTTCATGCCCCAACCAGTCAAGAAACTAGAAACCTCTGCCTTTAACATACATAAGGACTTGTCCTCCACAGCCATCTGTGGCAATGAATTCCATAGATTCACAACTCTCTGGCCAAAGAAAATTCCTCCTCATCTCCATTCTAAAAGGACTCTCCTCTATTCTGAAGCTGTGTCCTCTGGACCTAGACTCTCCCACCACAGGAAACATCCTCTCCACATCCACTCTTTCACCATTCGATGGTTTCCAATGAGGTCACCCCTCATTCTTCTGAATTCTAGGGAATACAGGCCCAGAGCCATCAAACACTCTTCATATGATAAGCCGTTGAATCCCGGAATCATTTTCGTGAGCCTCCTTTGAACCCTCTCCAATTTCAGCACATCCTTTCTAAGATTAGGGGCCCAAACCTGCTCACGATACTCCAAGTGAGGCCTCACCACAGCTTCTTTCCCTTGACCTTTTTCTTTATTTGTTTTTATTTTTTTATTATAGAGCTGCAACATTACTTTGCGGTTCTTGAACTGAATCCCCCAACAAGTGCAGGAAAATGCCCACCTAACCATCCTGCTGGCTTACAGGGCAATGTCGAGGAATTCATGCACTTGGACCCCACACTCCCTCCATTCCTTCATCCTGTGTGATATACAGACCACCTGTCTTTCTCCTTTGCAGCAATGGGAAAAAACCACCTAACGTCCTAACCTCGCCCCATAGCTCAGTCCTTCAACTCTCAGAAACATCCCTGTTCACCTCCTCTAGACCCTTTCCAGTTTAATAGCATCTTTTCTACAGCACGGTGACCAAACCTGGGCTATTCCAGGGTTCTAGAAATTACCAAAAAAAAAAAAATGACCGAGCCAAGGGAAAGTTGCAGCTCTATAAAACCCTGGTTAGACCCCACTGGGAATAAAAGGCATCCGTTAGTTTTGCGAGACCGTGGATCTGTGCCTGGAAAGTCTTCACTCTCCAGGATGCAGGCCTGGGCAAGGTTGTATGGAAGACCGGCAGTTGCCCATGCTGCAAGTCTCCCCTCTACACGCCACCGATGTTGTCCAAGGGAAGGGCGTTAGGACCCATACAGCTTGGCACCGGTGTCGTCGCAGAGCAATGTGTGGTTAAGCGCCTTGCTCGAGGACACAACACGCTGCCTCGGCTGGGGCTCGAACTCACGACCTTCAGGTCGCTAGTCCAATGCCTTAACCACTTGGCCACGCACCCTCACTGGGAATATTGTGTTCGGTTCTGGCTGGCTCCTTGTAGGAAGAATGTGGAAGCTTTAGAGAGGGTGCAGAGGAGATTTACCTGGATGGTGTCTGGATTAGAGACTATGTCTTATGAGGATAGGTTGAGCGAGCTAGGGATTTTCCTTTTGGAGCGAAGGAGGATGAGAAGTGACTTGATAGAGCTGCACAAGATAGATTGATGGATATAGGCAGAGATTTTCTTTTCCCAGGGTTAAAATGGCTAACACCAGGGGCATAGTCTTAAAGTGATTGGAGGAAAGTATAGGGGGGGACGTCAGAGGCAAGGTCTTTACTCAGAGAGTGGTGGGTGCGTGGACCACCAAGTTTTAATGCCTCGTCCTTGACTTCTGAAGAGCCTCTAGATGCAGTAGGTAGAGACCTGCTGCGAGATCAGCCCATGCAGGACCGGACGTCCCACGGAGACGCCAGTGCCCCTGCAGAGGGGCTGCCTGGGGAGAACCCCTGCCTCACACCCCACCCACCTCGGCGCAGCGTCTCTCACAGTCCTAGAGGTTGGTTGTCTCACGGTGAGAGGCTGTTGCAGGGAGTCCCCTGCCCAAAAGAGTGTGCCAGAAGGCATCTACCTCAACCTCTTCCCCCCTCAAAGCAGGGAGGCAACGTTGGACGCGAGTACTCCCACACCCGAGGGGAGCACTGAATGGCACGTGGCTACTCAGCCCAAGATCAGTTTTGTGGTAAGAATTGGGGGGGGGGGGGCGGGAACGAGCCACAGAGGGGGTCAGCAGTTCCAAATACCAGGGATGACCTGTCCTCAGCCCACCACATAGATGGCATCTATAAAGGAGGTTGTCTCAGAGGGCTAAGGAGGTCCAACTTGTCCGAAACTTCTACAAATGCCCTGTTGAAAATATCTCAGCCGGCTGCATTGTGGTTTGGGGGAGGGGGGGGTAATTCAAACTCATGGAAACGTATGAAGCTGCAGAGAGTCGTGGGATCAGCCCAGTATATCACGGGCACGTCCCTCCCCTCCATCGGTCGTAGCTACAGGAGTCTCTGCCTTAAGGAGGCAACCTCCACCATTTGGGCCAGGGCACCTTCTCACAGCTGCCTCTGGACAGGAGGTACAGAGACCCGAGGTCCCCCAACACCAGGTTCAGGAACAGTGACTTCCCAATCTCTCAAAGACCCCCACCATCTGGGCCAGGCCACCTTCTCACAGCTCCCATTGGCCAGGAGGTACAGAGGCCTGACATCTCACACCACCAGGTTCAGGAACAGTGACTTCCCAATCTATTAAGGACCATCTGGGCCAGGCCATCTTCTCACAGCTCCCATTGGCCAGGAGGTACAGAGGCCTGACATCTCACACCACCAGGTTCAGGAGCAGCAAACTTCCCTTCAACCATTCAGTTTCTGAACCCACAGGTACAACCCTAATCACCACTTCAGTAGAGCAAGACGCACAAAGTGCTGGAGGAACCCGGCAAGTCAGGCAGCGTCCACAGTCGAGGTTTCAGGCCCAGACCCTTCCTCAGGACGTCCTTCCCTCAGACGCTGTCTGACCTGCTGGGTTCCACCTGCATTTTGCGTGGGCTGCTGTAGGCTCCCAGCATCTACCGGATCTCGAGCTCTCAGTACAGCAACGCAACCCGCGGGAGGAGTGAGGCCGGCAGCGGAGCGCGAGCACGCGGTAACGGGGACACACCGGAGCGAGGCGCGCGTGCGCTCCGCCAGACTCACCTCCAGGTGCCTCCTGTTGATCTCGTAGATGATGGACAGGTGGCGGGGCAGCAGGGACTCGAAGAGGTTCACGGGCCAGCGCTCCAGGGCTTCCGGCAGCACCGTGTGGTTGGTGTAGGCGCACGTGCGCCTCGTGATTTCCCAGGCCTAGAGCAGCACAGGGGGAGAGACAGAGACAACCTGGTCAGGGCACTGCCTCCAGTCCGGTCTGTTTCAGGTGGTTCGACAAGACCGTGTCATCTACCCCTGCTCCCTTTGTGGAAGTTTGATGGGTATCGTTTCTCATTTGAAATGTCTTTTCCCGCTCCGTGGAATTGCATGGCAGGGAAACTGGCCTTTGGCCCAACTTGTCTCTGCTGACCAAGAAGCTCCTCTAAGCTGGTCCTATTTGCCAGGGCTGGTGATTGGATCGGTGCAGAGAGGTATGCGATGGCTGGCGTGGACAGAAACTGGCCCTTCGGCCCAGCTGGACCATGCTGACCAATACAGTTCCATTTCGAGTCAGTGACTCGCAGAGCACTACAGCGCAGAGACCGACTCTCCAGCTCAGCTAGTCCAGGCCGAACTGCTGCTGTGCCTAGTCCCACCTACCCACACCTGAACCATAGCTCTCCGTCCCGATACCCATCCAAATTTCTGTCAAATGTTGAATTCGAAGTCTCGTCCACCGCTTCCACTGGCAGCCCGTTCCACACTCTCACCACTACCCCCCACAAGCTCAGGTTCACCTTAAAGGGAAAAGGTGGACATGTTTAACCTATGACCTCTTCTGGTTTCACCCAACCTTAGTGGGAAAAGTCTGCTTGCATTTACCCTACCTATACCCATCACAATTTCGAATGCCTCCAATCAAATTTCCCCTCGTTCTCCTGCACGCCAGGGAGTGAAGTTCTAACCCATTCAACCTTTCCCAATAACTCAAGTTGACCTCTAAACCTTTCCTGTCCAAGTGCTGGGGTGCGGGGATTCCTCAGGTCAGGCAGCATCTATGGAGGGGGAATGAACAGTCGACGTTTCGGGCCGAGACCCTCCCTCAGGACTGGAGAGGGAGGGGGAGGAAGCCAGAGATGTTGTTCTGGTGGCCCGACCATCTCCTCTGGCACCTTGCTGCAGACACACACTCGCACTGATCCAGACGAGGGTTTGACATGCTGAGGCAGACGAGACTACGGACCCAGGTGGTTGGTATTAGTGTTCATACGTACAGACAGCATGGACGTGGTAGCCCTGATTCTGAGCGGTACGACTCTGACTGCAATAGGAGGGGGGTAACAGGCTCAACCGGCCTGAGCCACAGACCCTGGACCAAAGTGAACTCGTGGATTGACTGGCTGCATCACAGCCTGGTACGGAAACACCAGTGCCTTTGAACGGAAAATCCCACAGAAGGTAGCGGATTCCGTCCAGTCCATCATGGGTAAAGCCCTCCCAACCATTCAGCACATCTACACGAAACGTTGCCGTAGGAAAGCAGCGTCCATCATCAGAGATCCCCACCACCCAGGCCGTGCTCTCTTCTCACTGCTGCCATCAGGTAGAAGGTACAGGTACCTCAGGACTCACACCACCAGGTTCAGGAACAGTTACCACCCCTCAACCATCAGGCTCCTGAACAAAAGGGGATAACTACACTCACTTGCCCATCCACTGAGATGTTCCCACAACCAATGATCTCACTTTAAGGACTCTTTATCTCATGTTCTTGTTATTTATTGCTATCTATTTATATTTGTATTTGCCCAGTTTGTTGTCTTCTGCACTCTGGTTGATCTTTCATTGATCCTGTTTACGGTTACTATTCTATAGAGCTGTTGAGCATGCCTGCAGGGAAATGCATCTCAGGACTATACGTACTTTGAGAATGAAATTTACTGTGAACTTTCCGCCTGGATAGTAGCCTAGCAACAGCTTTATGAAACTCAAGGTTGGAAGCTCACTCTTGTATGTACAAGGCAAACGCAGATTTTACACATAGGTGCTGAGACCTGACTCTGTAAAAAGGCTTACCTTACTCTATGTATGCACAGCGCACGTGGGGTAGAGATAGTGGGGATGGGAACCTAGATCAGGAATAGTATTAGAATAATATAGACTTTGGATTGGAGAGTATTTGTTCTAGGACGAGTGATTCCTCTGTAGAGCTTAGCAAAAGTTCATTCTGGAGATAAAGTGCAGACTCTGTAAATTCTCTCCATCTATAGAGCTCTCCTACTCCCCTTCCTTCTTATGTTTCGTCCAGGCCACCAAGTCCTCCTCTGCCTTCAGAAGCTGGAGGACTGCCTGTTCTTTCCTCAGATATTGTTGGCATATCTTACTTACTTACACACACACACACACACACACACACGGTCATAAATTGGCTTCCATGTTTTCACACAAAATGGCTGCCACGCTTTCCTACTGAACGACATTGGCTCGATTTGAAAGGGTCCCCTTCCTCCTGCGCGGCGACACAAGTCGATGGCCGTGGTCCGTACCTTCTCCCAGCTGACGTGCTCAACGTCGACGAGTATCCTCATAAGCTCGGGGATGGCCAGTGCCGGGTGGGTGTCGTTCAGCTGGATGGCAACCTGCAGAGCACAGAGGTCAGTACAATGAGTCCAAATGCGTGCCCCAAACTTCACAATCCATGCTATCCGGCTCTCCTTTAACCCATTCTCTTCTTGCCTGCCTATCATCACCTCCTCCTCTCCTCTCCTCTCCCATCGGATTCCTTCTTCTCCAGCCCTTTGCCTTTTCCATCTGTCACCTACCAGCTTCTTACTTCGTCCCCCTCCGATCTTCCTCCTCACCTGGTCTCACCTATCACCTGCCAGCTTATACTCCTCACCCTTCACCGCCCCCCCCCCCCAACTTATTCCGGCTTCGTTCCCACACTCCTGATGAAGGGTCTCCACCCGAAACGTCGACTGTTTATTCCCGCTCCGTAGCTGCTGCCCGACCTGCTGAGTTCCTCCAGCCTTTTGTGCGTAGTCTCACCGTGGCCCCTACTCCCTGCTACATCAATCTGCACTGCATTTTCTCTGTTACACTATATTCTGCATGGTTCTACCTCGTCGTACTGATATACACAATGATCTGTCTGGATGGTGCGCAGACAAGAGCTTTTCACTGTCTTGGTACATGTGACAATTTGGTGTCTTTGTGGCAAGCAGAACATAATAACAGAAAAACACTGAATTACAATCTATATACTGTCTATATATAATGCAGCACACACAAAATGGTGGTGGAACACAGCAGATCAGGCAGCATCTATAGGAAGAGGTACAGTCCATGTTTCGGGCCGAGAGCCTACGTCAGGACTAACTGAAAGAAGAGATAGTGAGAGATTTGAAAGGGGGAGCGGGAGATCCGAACTGATAGGAGAAGACAGGAAGGGGAGGATGGAGCTAAGAGCTGGAACGCTCATTGGCAAAAGGGATACAAGGTTGGAGAAGGGAGAGGATCATGGGATGGGAAGCACTTCACCCATGAGTCAGCTGGGGTGATATACTGTGTCCGGTGCTCCCGATGTGGCCTTCTATATATTGGTGAGACCCGACGCAGGCTGGGAGCCTGTTTTGCTGAACACCTATGCTCTGTCCGCCAGAGAAAGCAGGATCTCCCAGTGGCCACACATTTTAATTCCACGTCCCATTCCCATTCTGACATGTCTATCCATGGCCTCCTCTACTGTAAAGATGAAGCCACACTCAGGTTGGAGGAACAACACCTTATATTCCATCCAACCTGATGGCATGAACATTGACTTCTCTAACTTCCGTTAATGTCCCTCCTCCCCTTCTTACTGCATCCCTTATTTGTTTGTTTGTTTATTTATTTCCTCTTTTTTTCTTTCTCTCTCTCTTTTGTCTCTCTCTGTCCCTCTCAGAATCACTCCTTGCCTGCTCTCCACCTTCCTCTGGGTTCCCCCCCGACTGTTTTTCTCCCTGGGCCTCCTGTCCCATGATCCTCTCGTATCCCTTTTGCCAATCACCTGTCCAGCTCTTGGCTCCATCCCTCCCCCTCCTGCCTTCTCCGATCATTTCGGATCTCCCCCTCCCCCTCCCACTTTCAAATCTCTTACTAGCTCTTCCTTCAGTTAGTCCTGACGAAGGGTCTCGGCCTGAAATGTCGACTGTGCTTTTTCCTAGACATGCTGCCTGGCCTGCTGCGTTCACCAGCAACTTTTGTGTGCTGCTTGAATTTCCAGCATCTGCAGAATTCCTCGTCTTTGCGTGTGTGTGTAATATATATATATATAGATATAGATAGATAGAGAGAGAGAGCAGCTTATGTTCAGCCTGTTTGGGTTACCGTTGAAGATGAGGGATGATGTGGAATGTGAGCCATCCAGTTAGCAGGAGGTTTTCTTGGTGAGGGACAAAAAGGTTGGGCTTGAGATTTTTTTTTGTGTTCGGTGGGAGATGAAGAGAGAAGAGGCTGGGGAGAACTGGTTGTAGTATACGATCCGGTGGGAGACCCGTTTGTCCGAGACGGATTGTGAGCGACGGTCGGAAGGCAGTGCATGCTTTCACGTTGTCCGAGGGCCCAGTGTGTGAGTGACCGAGAAGTTCAAGATGAACTCCGACTTGTGCACCTTTGACTGTTTAATTAGAATGGGCCCTTTTCTTTTTGTTATTCTTTACTAACCCTTCAGTTAAGAGTCATAAATATAATTCCTTTAATCATACACAGTGTGCTGTCTGTTATTTTGTGGCATTGATTTGTATCAGGGTAGTGAATGACACGGCATCCACACAGTCTGGGGTTTGGGGTGGGAACGTGTCTCAATCTCACGCATTTGGCAGGGCTGGAGTTTGTCTTCCCTAGACTTCCACAGCCAAGGAAACCAGGGTGTTTCACAGTGGTGCAAAAACAGAAATAAGAAAGTAGTGAGGTAGTGTTCATGGGTTCAATGTCCATTCAGAAATGGGATGGCAGAGGGGAAGAAACTGTTCCTGAATCACTGAGTGTGTGTCTTCAGGCTCCTGTACCTCCTTCCCAATGGTAGCAATGAGAGAGGGCATGTCCTGGGTGATGGGGGTCCTCAATGATGGATGGGGCATCACTCCTTGAACATGTCCTGGATACAGTTTGTGCAGCTTTAGAGCTGTGTGTCAGACATGGCTATAAGCAGCACTGGAGCCCCACAGGGGACTGTACTGGCTCCCTTCCTGTTTACCCTGGATACCTCGGACTTTAGATACAACACTGAGTCACGTCATCTGCAGGAATTCCCCAATGACCCAGTAATAGTTGGGTGTATAAAGGGAGGACGGGAGGATGAACACAGGGCCCTAGTGGAGGACTTTGTCAAATGGTGTAAGCTGAATCATCTGCAGCTCAGCATCAGTGAGACAAAGGAGATGGTGATGGACTTTAGGAAGACTGAGCCTGCACTGCTCCCTGTTACTATTGATGGTGAGGACGTGGATGTGGTGAAGATCTCCAAGTACCTGGATGAGAGACTTGAGGGGAGCACCAACACAGAGGCTGTGTACAAGAAGGCCAGAGTCGCCTCTACTTCCTGAGGAGACTGAGGCCCTCTGGAGTGTGCAGGCCTCTCCTTCACATGTTCCACCAGTCTGTTGTCACCAGTACAATCTTCTATGTGGTGGTGTGCTGGGTGATGCCAACAGGCTCAATAAACTGATAAGAAAGGCTGGCTCTGTTGTAGGAGTCAAACTGGACACACTGGGGGCTGTGGTGGAACAAAGGACCCTACGGAAAATCCTGGCAATTCTGGACAATGTTTCCCATCCTCTGCATGCCACCTTGGCTGAACAGAGGAGCACTTTTAGTACCAGACTGAGACAACTGCACTGCTCCAAAGAGCGATATGTGAGGTCATTCTCACCCTCGGCCACTGGTCTCTGTGATGAGTCAACCTATCACCGGGGAAGTGATGACGCCCCCCCCCCCCTGTTAGACTGTTTGAGGCAACTTATTTTTTATTCTTTCTTACTTCTCTTCTACTACTTGTATATCTGTGCACCTGTAATGCTACTGTGACGCTGTAATTCCCTTCGGGATCAATAGAGTATCTATCTATCTGCTACGGAGCGTCTCTATCTGACAACTGCATCATCTCAGCCTCTGGTAGCCTGCGCACTTCGAACTGCACAATGTTGGGATGAACTAACGATATCCGAACCCTTATGCACGATACCCATATCCCTTCATTCCCTGCACATTCATATGCCGGTCTTGGAGCCTGTTAAACACCACATTCATCTCTCATCCACCGCCATCGCAGGCACCCGGGCACTCGCCTCCCTCTGCGGGGGTGGGAGGGGGAATCTTGCCCCACACATCCCCTTTGAACTCCACCACCCCCCGACACAGATGCACGTCTTCTGGAATTAGACATACTGACCCTGGGAGAAAGATACTGCCTGTCTACTCTATCTACACCTCTCCTGCAGGAGTTTTATAAGCACAAGAGGTTCTGCAGATGCCGGAAATTTAAAGTAACACACACACACACACACACACACACACACACACACACACACACACACACACAATGCTGGAGGAGCTCAGCACGTCAGGCAGCATCTCTGGAGGAGAATAAACAGCTGGCTTTTCAGGCCGAGACCCTACATCAGCCCTCCATTCGAACAGAAGATAGAATGCTACAGTACAGATCCTTCCACCCACAATGTTCTGCCGACCTTTCAGCCTACTGTAAGATCAATCTATGGCCCCCATTTTTCCATCATTCGTCTGCCTACCTCTTAGACGGCCCCAATATAACCACCACCCCATTTCACGCACCCACCTCTGTAACTTAACTCTGATGTCTCTCCCCCCACCACTACATTTTCCTCCACTCACTTTTAAATTATGCCCTCTCGTATTAGCCACTTCTGCCCTGGGAAAGCCTCTGGCTGTCCACTCGATCTGTGCCTCTTATCACCTTGCACACCTCCGTCAAGTCACCTCTCACCCTCCTTCGCTCCAGGGAGAAAAGCCCTTGCTCGCTCCACCTATCCTCATAAGACCAGGCAGCCTCCTGGTAAATCTCCTCTGCACCCTCTCCAAAGCTTCCACATCTTCCCTCAAATGAGGTGACTGGAACTGAGCACAGTCTCCCAAGTTAAAGTTTCCAAGTACCTTTATTATCAAAGTATGTATACATTATACAGCCTTGAAAAGAAAACTCAAAACAACATACTTTTTTAAAAAAACGCCTAATACCCATTGCACAGAGAAAAAAAAAGTAAGCAAATAGCTTCGGGAGTGAAGTTTTACAAAACATACAAAGCCAGGTATCACAGCAGCTGGTGCAGGCTAAACATCACGGTACCACAGTGTGAAGCCAGGCATCACTGCAGCCTGTGCAGGCCATGGCCTCAGTTCAGCCCAGAGCCGAGTAAACGTCGCGGAGCAGTGAGGAGAACCGGGCAGAACCGTTCCGCCCCTCGCCCCCCGGTTCCCACACCCTGGCCTTTTCAACCTGGACCTGCGCTTAAATCACCCAAACACCCGGTCGTTCCTGGCCCCGCAGGAGCTCTGGGGCCTGGACCCCGCCCGCCATGATTCGGCCTGTACCAGACCTTTCCATCTCAGCCTGGCGTTGAAGTTAGAGATCTGGACTTGTGTTAGGTGTCTCCTCAGCCTCCTGTGCTCCCGAGGAGCCAGCATCTTGTCCAACATCTCCTTGTGGCTCATGCCCTCTGACCCAGGCAGCCACGGAGTGCCGGCCGCCTACGGGATCAAGTTCACATTGCAGGTCCCTACACACGGGTGCCAGAGAGGGGGCAGCCCTCGCCGGTCTCCCAGGGTGGGGGTGGGGAGGGGAGGGCAGGTGGACCTCTGCAGTACTACTCCAGAACCGAGACGGGGTCCGGAACGCGCATAACCGCCCGCGTGCCCCGGCACCAGCCCCGCGCTTACCTTCTCGGGGAAAGCGTCAAACGTGGTGCGCACGATGTCGCGGCTGCCGAACTTGGAGGACTTGAAGCGGCGGATGATATCCTGCAGTGTGGCGGCGACCACGAAGTACTCCTGCTTCAGCCGCAGCTCCTTGCCTTCGAAGAACTGGGGCGGAGGAGAGAGGCGTCAGGGGAGGGCGCAGGATAGCGGGAGCGTCTCGAGCGAGGGGACACAGTCTCAGGGGCTCTGAGAAGAGCGGCTAACGCAGCACCTGACGAATTACGGAGGCAGTTCGCAGGGTTGAAATGCCTAATACCAGAGGGCATGCATTGAAGGTGAGGGGGTGGTGTGAGGAGTAAGTTTTTTTTACTCAGAGTGGTGGATGCCTGGTATGGCAATAGAGGCAAATACATTGGAGGGTTTTAAGAGACGTTTGGATGGGCAGGTGGATGTGAGGAAGATGGAGGGATGTGGACACGGTGTAGGTAGGAGGGATTAGTGTTGGGGTGTTTTTGATTTGCTTTTCAGCTGGTTCAGCACAGACACTGTGGGCTGAGTGGCCTGTTCCCTGTGCTGTACTGTGTTCTAAGGCAAGTGTCCTACTCCTGTTCTGATCTTTGCCTGTTCTCGAGAGGTTGGGAATAAGGGGGAGACTGAGGAAAGATCGTGAACTCAGGCTTTGCGAAGTAGAGATACAATGAGGGGAGATCTGTCCGCGCCGCACTGCAAGTCAGAAGGTCCGGGAAACCTGGCTGCCTGGGTGCAGGACTGGCTGGCCCAAAGGAGGCAGGGGGCTGTTAGAGACGGAGAGTATTCTGCCCAGAGGTCGGTGGCCAGTGGTGTTCCACTGGGATCTGCTCTGGAATCCCTGCTAGTCGTGATTTCTTGGATGGGGAAGCGGAAGGGTGGGTTAGTAAGGTTTGCAGATGACATGGAGGTCGATGGATCACGCAGAAGGTTGCAATGAGACATTAACAGGATGGAGAGCTGGGCTGAGAAGTGGCAGATGCAGTTCAATCCGGAAAAAGTGTGAACTGATTCACTTTGGAAGATGGAATTACTGGCAGGCTTCTTAGCAGAGTGCAGAGACACAGGGATCGACGGGTTCACGTACAGAGATCTCTCAAAGTTGCCGAACAAATTGATAGGGTTGTTAAGAAGTCATGTGGTCAGGGGATTGCATTCAAGAGCCGCGAGGTAGTGTTGTAACTCTATAAGATCCTGGGTAGACCACATTTGGAGGACTGTATTCAGCTCTGCTCGCCTCATTATTGGAAGGACGCGGAAACTTTAGAAAGGATGTAAAGAAGATTTACCAGGATGCTGCATGGACTAGAGAGTAGATCTTATGAGGATAAGGTGAGCGAGCCAGGGCTTTGTTCTTTGGAACGAACAGGGTTGAGAGGTGACTTAATAGAGGTGTACAAGATGATAAAAAAGGATATAGCTCAAATGCATAGCCAGAGACTTTTTCCTGGGGTGGAGATGGAGAATAGGAGGGGACATAATTTTCAGGTGATTGATGGAAAGTATAGGGGGATGTCAGAGTTCAGTTCCTTACACAGAGAGTGGTGGGTGCGTGGCAGAGGCAGATGCTGTACATTAGGGGCAACTAAGAAACTCTTAGATAGGGTGATAGAGAAGGGAAGGGCAAGACTGATCCTAGAGTAGGTTAAATTTGGGAGAAGATGGTGGCGTGACGACAGCACGCGCGGCCTCTCCGGTGATGAATATCTGTTATCTGTCAAGTAGGGGACCGTGCACAATCCTGATTTCATGGAGACAGATGTGAGAGTAGGGCGGAACATCTGGAAAACTTCTGAAATGTCTGCTTTGCCACCGCTGCTACTGTGTGGTAACTGGAATCTCTGGAGCTGAAGGCCTCGAAATCCTCGGCTTCGCATGTTTCAGCGGCTGGGGGGAGGTCGAAGGTGCTCGGGAGGCTGTATCAGAGAGGCTGCTCGGAAGCTCGAAGTTTTCGGACGGATAGACTCAGTGTCGGCTGCTTCCAAGGCATCGGCAAGTTGACGGTGCCTGGAGGTTTATGGCAGGGAGTTTCTCCCTTTTGCCACCTGCTATCGGGGACTCGAGAGTCGATCGACTCGGGGACTTTGAGACCTTTTTTTTTTTACCATGCCCATGGTCTGCTCTTCATCAAATTATGGTATTGCTTTGCACTGCTGTAACTATATGTTATAATTATGTGACTTTGTCAGTGTTAGTCTTTGGTCTGTCTTGTTTTCTGTGATATCACTCCGGGGAAACATTGTATCATTTCTTAATGCATGTATGCATTTCTAAATGACAATAAAAGAGGACTGCGTTTTCTCATCACCTAAACATCGTGGAATGAGGAGTTAGGAGGTGCCACTTGGAGGAATGTGCAGCAATGAGCAAGGCACCAGGGAAGACAGGTCAGCTGGGAAGGTCAATAGACTGGGTGCACGAGCAAGACCTTGCTCTACAGTGTCTTGGTGGCACACTAGCTCTGTCCTCATTGACTGCAACCCAACGATACAGCCCAAGCGCAGCCCACCAGAGGTTTAGCACGCGTCCTGGCTCTCGCAGCCGCCCCGGCAGCCCCCCGAGCCAGGTGCCGTCCAAGCAAATAACCGGCAACTCACGTTGTCATTGGGGTAGAGGACTCGGGAGATGTTTTCGGCCAGGTTCCTGTCCAGGACAGCCTGGATGTAGCCACCGATGTTGACTGAAACACAAGGGGGAAAGGGCTGAGCGTCTGAGACAGCAGTAACGTGACTTATTTATTTGGAGATACAGCATGGTAACGGGGCCCTCCCAGCACAACGCGCCCGGCTGCCCAGCCACACCCACGTGACCAATTAACCCACTGACCCAGACGTCTTTGGGATGCTGGTAACGTCCAAGAGAGGTTACATAAGAAACAGGAGCAAGAGTCGGCCATCTGGCCCGTCGAGCCTGCTCCACCATTCAATAAGATCATGGCTGATCTGGCCATGGACTCACCAGCCTTTTTCCCATATCCCTTAATTCCCTACTCTGCAAAAATCTCTCCAATATATTTACTGAGGTAGCCTCCACTGCTTCATTGGGCAGAGAATTCCACAGATTCACCACTCTCTGGGAAAAGCAGTTCCTCCTCATCTCCATCCTAAATCTACTCCCCTGAATCTTGAGGCCATGTTCCCTGGTTCTAGTCTCACCTACCAGTGGAAACAACTTTCCTGTCTCTATCTTAACTATCCCTTTCATAATTTTATATGTTTCAAAGCTCAGGTTTTGGGAGATCAGATGTTCATTACCACTTGAAAAAAACAGCATGTGTTCTGCCCTTTGGTTCTTTACAACAGCCCTGTCAAAATGCCAATAACTTCGAATCTTCAGGATGTAGACACCAATCAGCAAGGCAAGGGTTAGGAAAATGTGCAGACAGTGTGCGGTCAACCCAGGCCCCAGGCGAGAAAGGTCTTTCAAGGGCATAGTATCCTTTGCATTGCAGGGAACGGGAGCCATATGGCAAAGGAAGACACGATAAGCACTGAAGCGAAGGATTCTAGAGTGACTTTTACCGTTGGCCAGCTACTTTACTAATTCTGAAGCAGACCTTTTTCCCACTGAGGCTGGGTGCGGCGAAAACTAGAGGTCATGGGTTAAGAGTGAAAGGTTAAATATTTAAGATGAACCTTCAGGAGGGTGCAACGAGCTATCAGTGGAAACGACAGATGCGGTTTCGGTTGCAATGCTTTAGTGAACTTTTTGTGGGTACGTGGATGAGAGGGGTACAGAGGGCTATGGTTAAGGCACAGGTGGCTGGCACTAAGCAGAAGAGCAGGCAGGTACAAACTAGATGGGCCGAAGAGCCTGTTTCTGTGGCTCTGTGAAACGAGTTTAGCAGAGGTGCTTTCCTGGCACGACTGGCCGCCCGTGCTTTGCACCCGGTCGCTGACTCCAGACAGATGTGACACCCCTGACCTCGCCCTCTGGCGGACTACCGATTAGGAAAGGGGAACTCACAGTCCTCCAGCTTAAACTCGTTGGGAGCCTTGGCCGACCACAGCCGCATGGTGTTGACGGTGTTGTTCCTGTATCCTGGCACCGGCGTGTCGTAGGGGAGAGCCAAGACCACCTGAGGTACACAAGAGCAGGGTTACAGCCACGCACTCCTTCCCTTCACCAGCGGTCACCCACCTGCGTTCACCTCCTCTTGACCCATAACCTTCTGTTCCCTGGTCGTTCACCCACCACGGAAAGCATTCACGCAGCCTGATCTGAAGAGTTTCCAGAGCTTCTTGTTCTGATTTTAGACTCCTGACATCTGCAGGTTTTTTTTTTAAAAATATATGATTTTCGTCTATCCATAAAGGTTTTGAGGTAGTTCTTTGATTTATTTTAAAGTAAGAAAGACACTCACACAATATTAGGCCCAAAAGCAAAATACAATGTTTGGCCACCGGGGAGTTCCACTTTTGGCGGATGGAGCACCTTTGTTCCATTTGCCAAAAGCGGAACTTCCCAGTGGCCAAATGCTTTAATTACCATTCCCGTTCCGACATGTCGGTCCAGGGCCTCTTCTTGTGCCAAGGTGAGGCCACCCTCAGAGTGGAGGTAAAACACCTCATATTCCGTCTGGGTAGCCTCCAACCTGAAGACATGAAAATTGATTTCTCCTTCTGGGTAAAAAAAATTCCCCCTCCCTTCTTCCTCTATTCCCCACTTGGGCCTTTTACCTCTCCTCACTTCCCCCTGGGTCCCCTCCTCTTTCCCTTTCACCTCTCCTGTCAGATTCCTCCCTCTCCAGCCCTCAACCTTTCCCACCCACCTGGCTTCACCCGTCACCTTCCAGCCAGCCTCCTTCCCCTCTCCCCCACCTTTTTACTCCCCCTTCCTTTCCAGCCCAAAACATCGGCCAATTATTCATTTCCTGCATTTTTGTGTGAGTTGCTCTGGGTTTCCGGTATCCATAGGCCTTTTTTTTTTTTTTTTTCGGTGCTTAAACTAAATTGCTGCCCGCCAGCTCAGCATGCAGTGGAACAAGATCCCAACTCAAGAGGGATGCCCACCCACAACGAAGGTGGTGCGAGTAGACGGTCATCCCTTGCTAACCAGTCGGGAGGCTCGTTCCCGCTGTTTGGGCTGAATCTTCCAGGTTGGGTTTTGGTTGGAAACTTCTGTTGAACGAGGCTGGATCGGCTGAGTATTTGATCACCGGGCTGACACTAACAATCCCATGGAAATGGGAGCAGGGGTGTTAAATCCTGCCCCTGATTCCCAGGGCCAACGTTCACCCCTCACCCACAGGTTACCTGACAAAGTACCACCCCCCCAGCAGTTTAAGGAATCACGCAGTTTGCATCTGTATTACAGTTTGCACTATAATACAGTCAAGAGTGACCTAGGCATTCTACTTTGAGGCATCTGTTAGGCTTGCGAGACCATGGATCTGTGCCTGGAAAGTCTTCACTCCCCAGGGCGCAGGCCTGGGCAAGGTTGTATGGAAGACCGGCAGCTGCCCATGCTGCAAGTCTCCCCTCTCCACAACACCGATGTTGTTCAAGGGAAGGGCATTAGGACCCATACAGCTTGGCACTAGTGTCGTCGCGGAGCAATGTGTGGTTAAGTGCCTTGCTCAAGGACACAACACGTTCCCTCGGCTGGGGCTTGAATTCACAACCTTCAGGTCGGTAGTCCAATGCCTTAACCACTTGGCGACGTGCCCACACCTAGGCATTAGATCATAAGATAATGAATGGTACAGTACAGGCCCTTCGGCCCATAATGTTGTGACTATCCTTTTACCTACTCTCCCCTCCCTCATAGACTCCCATTTTTCTTTCATCCATGTGCTTAAAGTATCTGCCTCAGCCACCACCCCAGCACAATGTTCCACACACCCAACACTCTCTGTGTAAAAAAAAAACTCACTCCTGACATTCCCCCCCCCCCAACACTCTCCGCCAATCAACTTAAAGTTAAGCCCCCTCGTTTTAGCCATGTCCGCCCTAGGATACCACGAGCGTACGGGCCGTGCAGAGAGCGCTGGTTTGTTCAAGCTGTACAAGGGCGTATTCCGCGGGCGTGGAATGGCGTTGCTATTGGCGGATGGAGACTGGGAATTCCCTCCCCCCCCTCCCACCCCCACTTACTTGTGCATCTACCCATTTGACCCCTTCAGGGACGTACATGAATGCTTTCCACCGTCTCCCGGCTTGGGGTGGCTTAGCTATCGGTGGATGGAGACCAGGAATACCCCCCCCCCCACCTCCACTTACCTGGGTGTCCACCCATTTGATCCCTTCAGGGGTGTACTCGACCCGGCCGTAGAAGTTGACGGGGATGGTATACTCCGGGCGGGCCTTCTCCCAGGGGTTGCCGAATCTCAGCCAATCGTCAGCCTCCTCCACCTGTTGAAATAGGCAGCAGTACTCCAGTGTTACGCCTTGCGACTTCCACACATTTACCAATTCAAAGGAAGACACAGGAGTCTGAAATGCGGGTCTCACTCTGAGATCACTCTAAGCGAGGTGTGCACGCATCACGTGGCAGCGTGACGATGGACGTAATTCACGCATTTATACCTCTAGCCCATAATGAACACTTTAAGTAGTCATAGTCATAATTTATTGATCCTGGGGGAAATTAGTTTTCGTTACAGTTGCACCACAAATAAGTAAATAGTAATAAAACCATAAATAGTTAATAGTAATATGTAAATTATGCCAGGAAATAAGTCCAGGACCAGCCTATTGGCTCAGGCTGTCTGACTCTCCAAGGGAGGAGTTGTAAAGTTTGATGGCCACAGGCAGGAATGACTTCCTATGACGCTCTGTGTTGCATCTCGGTGAAGTGAGTCTCTGGCTGAATGTACTCCTGTGCCCACCCAGTACATTATGTAGTGGATGGGAGACATTGTCCAAGATGGCATGCAACTTGGACAGCATCCTCTTTTCAGACACCACCGTCAGAGGGTCCAGTTCCATCCCCACAACATCACTGGCCTTACGAATTAGCCAACAAGATTGCTTAACGAACAATATACTTACAAGATTTCTCACAGATACTGTATTGGTAAAATATTAAGTATACAACACCCACCTGCCCCAAGCATCCCGGCAAAGTTAACAGGAACAGACCGCCACCCCTCGCACACGCCAGACACCCCTGCCCCATCGTTGTTGCCCTCTCCTGAGGGTAAAGTCATTGCATAAGCGGCTAGAACTGCTCAAGCCAATAAAAGCTTACAAGAACTCTGGAGTAGCATGGTAACGTGGCAGTTATCTCTTGCTACCTGCTCAGGTGGAATTGTTCACAGTAGTTATTTGAGACAGGTAGTAGAGCTAAAGCTTCTTAAAAATAACCAAGCTATTCCAGATGAGTTGTTCTTCCCACTACACAAGTGATTTAACGCTCTGTCTCATTTCTTTATTAGATATTATAGAAGGGAGGGAGAAATTGCCTTTAGCTCACGAGAGAGAGCATAGGCCATCAACTTTTCACTGTTGATGTTTCTGTAGCAGGCAATTTCTTTTTTACTAGGCCGCGTTGCTAGCTCAGCGCTCAACCCAGCACGGATGGAAAGCGTGTCAGGGAGCCGGCTGGATTCGAACTCAGGAGCCTTCACTTCGAAGTCCGGCGCTGATGCCACTAAGCCACCAGCGAGCATTAGATATTGTAATTGTAATTTAAAGATTTCAGATCACTAATCAAATATTTTTTTAAAAAAACACATCTTCTAGAGATGAGAGAATTAATCGGAAGATATCAGGGCCTTTTTAGAAAAAGTTCCATTTATCCTGAAAAGTAATTAAATGGTTTATGATACAAATTGAATTGACTTTATTACTTGCATCCTTCATATAAATGAGGAGTAAATATTAATTGCAAAGACCAAAGCAAGAAGCCTTGGTTATGTCCAAGGGAGTAATTTTTCGTAGCTGCAGTAGTATAAATTTTTGTGTGCTTTGTGTCCATTTCCTTCCATGCCTTACGTGTTCAAGTGTTGGTCTACACGCCAGTTAAATAGAGTGATTGTATCTGATTTTGCCAACTCCTTTGCCACGAGTTCCAGGTATCAATTACACTCTGTGTAAAAATAATTTTGCCTTAAATACTCTTAACGTCCTTTCTCCACTCTAAAACCAGTGGCCTCTTGTTTTTGGGATTGTTGTCATAGGAGATAAAAATTCTATTTATGGTTGTAATTTTACAGCACAATGTGTTTCCCATCTATCAAGGCAATGATGCTACATGCCTCCTTTGCCAGCCTATATGCCTGTGCTGCAAGTTTCAGGGGGTTACGGACTTGAATCCCAAGCTCACTCTGTTCATCAAAATTCCTTGATAAGCTGGAGTCTGTGCGGTGCACGTCGCTACAGTAAGGGTCTGTAAGCTCGAGGAACCGGGTTAGAGTTGAGCTGGAGTCTGTGTGGTGTACATCCCTGCAGTAAGGGTCTGTAAGCTCGAGGAACCGGGTTAGAGTTGAGCTGGAGTCTGTGCAGTGTGCATCCCTGCAGTAAGGGTCTGTAAGCTTGAGGAACCGGGTTAGAGTTGAGCTGGAGCCTGTGCAGTGTGCATCCCTGCAGTAAGGGTCTGTAAACCCGAGGAACCGGGTTAGAATTGATGAGCTGGGCTGTGCGGTGTACATACCTGCAGTAAGGGTCTGTAAGCTCGAGGAAGCGGGTTAGAGTTGAGCTGGAGTCTGTGCGGTGTACATCCCTGCAGTAAGGGTCTGTAAGCTCGAGGAAATGGTTTAGAATTGATGAGCTGGGCTGTGTGGTGTACATCCTTACAGTAAGGGTCTGTAAGCTCGAGGAACCGGGTTAGAGTTGAGCTGGAGTCTGTGCAGTGTACATCCCTGCAGTAAGAGTCTGTAAACCCAAGGAACCGGGTTAGAATTGATGAGCTGGGCTGTGCGGTGTGCATCCCTGAAGTAAGGGTCTGTAAGCTCGAGGAACCGGGTTAGAGTTGAGCTGGAGTCTGTGTGGTGTGCATCCCTGCAGTAAGAGGTCTGTAAGCTCGAGGAACCGGGTTAGAGTTGAGCTGGAGTCTGTGTGGTGTGCATCCCTGCAGTAAGAGGTCTGTAAGCTCGAGGAACCCGGTTAGAGTTGATGAGCTGGAGATGGGTGGATGAGATTCAGACAGCCAGGGAGGGGAAGTTATTTGGGACACTTGGGTCTGGGAGGCAGCCAGACTCTTGGTTTAGGTCTGGTCAATCAACAGTGAGGAGGGTACAGCCATGAGCACAGACAAACAGAAAGAGAGCACTGCAGGGGCTTCACCTTGTCCATGCCAGCAGGGATCAAGTTCTTTATGAATGAGAGCAGGAACAGCTCAGCAAAGAAGCAAACCGTCCGCTGCTCCATTCATACCAGAGATAGATACCAATCTCCAGTGCTACAAGGGGAACGCTGGTCCTGTTGCCTGCCTGATGCCAGGCTTAAGGACGTCTCTCTCGCCTGAGGAAGAGCTTTGCATCAGGAGGGAGGGAATGATTGTAGGGGGGGGGGAGGAATTCTATCGTCCGGATGCATGTGGAAGTCAACGATAGGAGGGCAGTTGTGTGTAGGTGTGTGAGCAAAAAGGATTCTAGTGAATAAAACAACAGAACTGGATCGGGACAAACAAGATCAGAGAACAGAATACCCGGTCGAGGATTAGTGTGGGAGAAATGGGATTCAATTCATGGGACAGTAGTTCTAGTACTGTAGAAAAAGTCTAGCTACCCCCACCCCCCACTTAAACAGGGCTTGGGACAGGGTCCTACTGATTACTAGATCTATGATTAAGGGTTTAAGGGAGTTAATGGAGAAATTAGCAAAACCACACTGGGCAGGAGGTCGATGATCGGCAGGGTAGCGGAACGATCAGAGTTCAACTCCTACTGCTATCTCCGTCCGGAGTTTGTACGTTCTCCCTGTGACCATGAGGGCGCCCCAGTTTCCCCCCTCGTTACCAAGGCATACGGGTTAGGGTTAGTAAGTAGCGGGTACGCCACGCTGGCGCCTGCGTTAGGGTTAGCAAGTCGTAGGTGCGTTACATTGGCGCCGGAAGTGCGGCAACACTCACGGGCTGCCACCGGCACAATCCCCAGACTGCGTCAGTCGTTGGCGCAAAGACGTATTTCACTGTACGCTTCGGCGTACAGGTGACAGATAAAGATAATCTAATCCGGGGGGTCCCAGCCTCGTTTTATACCATGGACCCCTACCATTAACTGAGGGGTCCGTGGACAACCCCCCCACCCAGGTTGGGAACCCCTGATCTAATCTAGACAACTAGACGGGGCCCACACGCAAGCGACACAGTGTAACCCAGAAAAGACATGAACCTCGAGTTGGGAGTCAGGATAGGCAAGTGAAAATCGTGTCGGCCATTGATCTGAGTACTCACAGGAATACCTTACAGACCTGACAGAAACGTGGCTGCACAGAGATCAAGGTTAGAATATTTAACTTTCAGGAAAGACAAAAAGAGGCGAGGGAGCTCTGGTTTTAAAGGAAAAGGTGAAGGTGGGAGAGGGCAAGGAGCTAAGCTCAGTAAATTAGTTATTGTAATCAGGTTCAGTGGAGCGTAACATGGTGCTGGTGAATCTTAGCGACTTCACTTGTGGTCGGTGGCCAAGGAAAACAGCTAAGTGCTTTGTTAATCACTCTCTTTCCGGTAAACAATCATCGTAAGCAAGGGACTGTAAATTCAGTACAGTAGAACTGAGGCTCGGGATACAGGGGCCCATCGCCAAGAGCGTGGAGGACCTGAGGTCGGGTCGATTTAAGCGCCACTCTGAATTGGAAGAGTTGGGTATGGGCCGAATCGAGGCGGGGTCCAGTCCCCAGCGCGCAGCGGAGCGAATGAACCTGACGTTTGGACGACGAGGTAGGCGCTGGGCCAGATTGAAAAGGTCAGGGCGTCGGGGCTCGAGGTGAGGGACAGGCGCCGATCTACGGGTCTGTGGACGGACTCTCTTTGTGGACTTCAGTTCAAAACGCTACAGCATCTGCTGATGCTTATGGTTTGCATGAGTTGATATTTTTTCCCCTCTCTGCACATCGGGTGATTGACGACCCTTTTCTTTATGGGTTCTTTTGGGGCTCTTTATTTCGTGGCTGCCTGCTGCGAGACGCATCTCAAGGTTGTAGCATGTATACGTACTTCGATAATAAATGAATTTCGAACTTGAAAGGCAATGCCATTGGCAGCCGCTGTGACAGCTCGCAGTGTGACAGCAGGAGACTGGAGGTGAAGGTAGGAAAGGAACATCCCGGGAATCTGGGAAGTTCATCTACGTGCACCTTCGAGCCATGCTTCCCAGCGACCCCCGATTTAACCCTAATTGCGGGACAACTTACAATGACCCGTTAACCTACCTGCCGGTGGGCCTTTGCACTGTGGGAGGAAACCAGAGAACCCAGAGGAAACCCACCCGGTCACAGGTAGAATGTACAAACTCCTTACGGGCAGTGGTGGGAATTGAACCTGGGTCGTCTGTACTGTAAACCGTTGTGCTAACCACTATGCTACCGTGCTGCATGAACGGGGGTGGGGGGGGTGCCAAATTAGCAGCAGCAATTTGCATCAATGGTGTACCTAATAAAGTGGCCAATGAGGGCATTTAAGGTTACCAAAAAAAAGGGAAATTAGTCCAGTTGTGGATGAAGAAAAGTTAAAAGCAGCTTTACATCAAAAGGTAAAGGTGTATAAAGTAGTCCGAACAAGAGCAGGGAAACGTCACAGTTCACAGAGGATCAGCCTTAAGAAAATGGAAGATATAACACACAAGGGTTGTAAAGAAAGCTTTTGGCACATTGGCCTTCATAAATCCAAGTACTGAGTACAGGAGATGGGATGTTATGGTGAAGTTGTACAAGACGCTGGTGAGGCCTAATTTGGAGTGTTGCGTGCAGTTTTGGTCAACTACCTACAGGAAAGATGTAAATAAGGTCGAAAGCATACAGAGAAAATCTACAAGGATGTCGCCAGGTCTGTAGGACCTGAGTAAGAGGTAAAGGTTGAATAGGTTAGGATTTTACTCCCTGGAACGTAGAAGATTGAGAGGAGATTTGATAAAATTATGAGGAGAATAGGTTTTTTCCACTGAGGTTGGGTGGGACTCCAACCAGAGGTCATGGGTTAAGGGTGAAAGGTGAAGGGGAACCTGAGGGGAAACTTCTTCACTCAGAGGGTGGTGGGAGTGTGGAACGAGCTGCCCAGCCCAAGTGGTGCTTGCGATCTTGAATTCAATGTTTAAGAGCCGTCGAACGCCCCCCGCACGTTAACCCTTTCGTCGCTGTGGTCATCCTTGTGAACCGCCACTGGAGCCTCTCCAACGCTGGCGCATCCTCTCTTAGAAAAGCAGCCCCGAGCTGCTCACAGTACCTCCCAAGTGCGCTCTGACTTCTGCCTTATAAAGCCTCAGCATTACACACTGCTCCTCGGAATTAATGCTAACGCCACTTTTGCTTGCCTTGCAAGTAGCTCACCCTCTAGGGAGACCTGCACGAGATTCCCCCCCCCACCGCCAAGTCCCTTTGCCCCTCGGATTTCTGAGTTTGTTCAATACTTATATCAATGATATGAATGGTGGAGTTGAATGCTTAGACCGATTTCCAGCACCGGCAGATTTTTGTTTTTGATTTAAAGGAAGTAAAAGGCAGGCTTTCTGAGCCGGGAAAGACTTGGCAGGCGGTGCAATGAAGTGGAAAAAATGAGCTCACCCAACTCTGCTCAGTGGGGACGAGGGCCCTGGACAAGAACTATGGCTCAGCCAGCGCCTAGGAAGGCAACGCATGCACCCGGCAAGTCAGAGAGGAGAGAAAGTCCCCGGACGCTGGGAATCCAAGCAACGCACGCTGACGCTGAAGGGACCTGGCAAGTCAGAACTGTCAGCATCCATCATGGGTGGGGGCACCCACCACCCCAGGACGTGCCCTCCTCTCATTGCTACCATCAGGGAGGAGGCACAGGAGCATGAAGACCCTCCCCCCTCCTCAACAGCTTCTTCCCCTCCACCAAAAACATCCGAATGGACAGAGAACCGATGAACACTACCTACTTTCTTCCTTTTGTTTTGCTCTTTTTGCACTACTTAATTAATTTTTAATACATACTTCCCACAGTAATTTACAGTTTTTAAAAATCATTATTTACCGCCGCCACAAAACAACGAATTTCACGACATATGCCAGTGATATTAAACCTGATTTTGATCAGGACGATGAAAATGGAAAGCAGTGTGGGTGGGAGGAGGGGGCCAGCCGAGACCCTGCCCGACCCGCTGAGCTCCAGCACATTGCTCGTCGCTCCACGACGCAATTCTCACGGCATTGTCCGGAGATTGCCGGAGGCAGTGTGGGTGTGCTCTGCAGCAAAGTTCTGGAGGAACTCAGCAGGTCAGGCAGCATCTGCGGAGAGGAATAACCAGTAAACGTTTCCGGCCGAGAGCCTTCATCGGGACTGGAAAGGAAGGGGGTGGGGGCGGGGGGGGGGGGGAGAAGCTAGAATAAGGAGATTTGGGTGGGGGTGGGACGGAGGGAAAGCTGGCTGGTGATAGGTGAAGCCACACACACACATATAAAATACTGGAGCAACTCAGCAGGCCGGGCAGCACCTATGGAGAAAAGTAGCGTCGACGTTTCGGGGTGAAGCCCTTCGGCAGGACAGCTGGTGATAGGGAGGGTGGGTGAAGTGAGAAGCTGCGACGTGATAGGTGGAAAGGGCTGAAGGAGGAGGAATCTGATTGGGGAGGACAGTGCACCAGGGAGGAAAGGCACCAGAGGGAGATGATGGGTGAGGGGAAGGGGTAAGAGGGGAACGAACGGGCGAGGGAAATAGAAAAGGAGAAGGGAGGGTCCTCAGTGATGGCCCCAGCCATGCCAGAGTATCTATAAGTGAGCTGATGAACGAAGTTGAGATTCTAACAGGCAAGGGTGTAAAAAAAAAAGAACAAGCGTTCATGGACAAGGTTGTAGGTTCTTCATATGAAGAGGCCGGGCAAGTCTTGACTTTATCAGTGTCTTGGCTGAAACAGAGAGGAAGGAACTAGCTAACCAAAGTGCTAAGGAGAGGATTTGTTAAATGTAAGAGCTACTGTATGAAAATGCAGATATTGTACAAGACAGGAAAGGCTTGCTACACCACGAATGGATGGCCCTGCAGGCGTGGCCAACATTTTAAGAGATGCATTTCAGATCCCAGCTTGCTACTTAATGAATCAGGTATTAATAGTTCGCCTGACCTTATCTTGAGCTAATAATTAAATTCTTCTGAAAATGTTTTAGTACCAAGGGGTTTTAATTGCCTTTGACAGTTACTGCTGTCATTACTTTTGCTGTCGGCCTGCCCTGGGTGGGGGGGTTCGCAGGATTATGTACGTGCGAACGGGTGGGTAGGTGGGAGAGATGGACTGGCGTGCGTCGCGTTGCTGAGCTTGCCGGGCACGCTATATTGGCGCCGGAAAGGCGTTGTACCATTTGTGGGCTGCCCCCGGCACATCACCTTTCGCAGGCGACACGTTTAATCTACATCTCATAAACAAAGTCCAGCCGTTTACAGGGAGGTTATTAATAATGGGCGACAAAACTTTGGCTCAAACATGTCCCTCTTGGGTTAAGTGAGGCAGGGTCTGAACTAATATTAAAAACAGCTTCAGGCTCCGCATTCCCCAGTCAGACAAGCTAATTAAACACAAACACTATAATTGGAGGACAATTACTATTAGGGCTAATATCACGGAGGGCGTTTGCAAGGGTCTTACTGGCCAATGCAATCCCCTGGATGCCCAAACAAAAGGAGTTGCAATGCGGCCTGGTAGCGTAGCGGTTAGCATGGCGGTTCACAGTGCAGGCGATCGGGGTTCAATTCCCACCCCTGCCTGTGACTGGGTAGGTTTCCACTGGGTGCTCTGGTCTCCTCTCCTCCCACTCAGTAAGTTAATTGGTCAGTGTAAATTGTCCCATGATTAGATCGGGGGGCATGGATCGAAGGGCCCTGGAAGGGCCTATTCAGAGCCTGAAGATATTCTGACTGGTTGCATCATGGTCCGGTACGGGAATTAGGATGTGCAGGAAAAAAGAAAGGAAGCTGCAGGCACATCCGTGCTTGACCAGCCTCATCACTGCACTGTGGCCACGTTGCACGATGGAGCGGCTCGATAGCAGAATTGCAGCGTGCTGATATTACAGTTCAATCCCGCTGTTTGTAAGGGGTTTTACGTTCCCCTGTGACCGTCAGTGATCTGGGGTTCAATCCCGCTGTTTGTAGGGGTTTGTACATTCCCCCTGTGACCGTCAGTGATCTGGGGATCGATCCCGCTGTTTGTAAGGAGTTTGTACATTCCCCCCGTGACCGTTAGTGATCTGGGGTCAATCCCGCTGTTTGTAAGGGGTTCTACGTTCCCCCGTGACCGTCAGTGATCTGGGGATCAAACCCGCTGTTTGTAAGGGGTTTGTACGTTCCCCCCGTGACCGTTAGTGATCTGGGGATCGATCCCGCTGTTTGTAAGGGGTTTGTACGTTCCCCTGTGACCGTCAGTGATCTGGGGTTCAATCCCGCTGTTTGTAAGGGGTTTTACGTTCCCCTGTGACCGTCAGTGATCTGGGGTTCAATCCCGCTGTTTGTAAGGGGTTTGTACGTTCCCCCATGACCGTCAGTGATCTGGGGTTCAATCCCGCTGTTTGTAAGGGGTTTGTACGTTCCCCCGTGACCGTCAGTGATCTGGGGATCGATCCCGCTGTTTGTAAGGAGTTTGTACGTTCTCCCTGTAACCGTCAGTGATCTGGGGTTCAATCCCGCTGTTTGTAAGGGGTTTTACGTTCCCCTGTGACCGTCAGTGATCTGGGGATCGATCCCGCTGTTTGTAAGGAGTTTGTACGTTCTCCCTGTAACCGTCAGTGATCTGGGGTTCAATCCCGCTGTTTGTAAGGGGTTTGTACGTTCTCCCTGTAACCGTCAGTGATCTGGGGTTCAATCCCGCTGTTTGTAAGGGGTTTGTACATTCCCCCTGTGACCGTCAGCGATCTGGGGTCAATCCCGCTGTTTGTAAGGGGTTCTACGTTCCCCCGTGACCGTCAGTGATCTGGGATTCAATCCCGCTGTTTGTAAGGAGTTTGTACGTTCCCCCCCGTGACTGTCAGTGATCTGGGGTTCAATCCCGCTGTTTGTAAGGGGTTTGTACGTTCCCCCATGACCGTCAGTGATCTGGGGTTCGATCCCGCTGTTTGTAAGGAGTTTGTACGTTCCTTCCGTGACCGTCAGTGATCTGGGGATCGATCCCGCTGTTTGTAAGGAATTTGTACGCTCCCCCCGTGACCGTCAGTGATCTGGGGTTCAATCCCGCTGTTTGTAAGGGGTTTGTACGTTCCCCCGTGACCGTCAGTGATCTGGGGTTCAATCCCGCTGTTTGTAAGGGGTTTGTACGTTCCCCCATGACCGTCAGTGATCTGGGGTTCAATCCCGCTGTTTGTAAGGGGTTTGTACGTTCCCCCGTGACCGTCAGTGATCTGGGGATCGATCCCGCTGTTTGTAAGGAGTTTGTACGTTCTCCCTGTAACCGTCAGTGATCTGGGGTTCAATCCCGCTGTTTGTAAGGGGTTTTACGTTCCCCTGTGACCGTCAGTGATCTGGGGATCGATCCCGCTGTTTGTAAGGAGTTTGTACGTTCTCCCTGTAACCGTCAGTGATCTGGGGTTCAATCCCGCTGTTTGTAAGGGGTTTGTACGTTCTCCCTGTAACCGTCAGTGATCTGGGGTTCAATCCCGCTGTTTGTAAGGGGTTTGTACATTCCCCCTGTGACCGTCAGCGATCTGGGGTCAATCCCGCTGTTTGTAAGGGGTTCTACGTTCCCCCGTGACCGTCAGTGATCTGGGATTCAATCCCGCTGTTTGTAAGGAGTTTGTACGTTCCCCCCCGTGACTGTCAGTGATCTGGGGTTCAATCCCGCTGTTTGTAAGGGGTTTGTACGTTCCCCCATGACCGTCAGTGATCTGGGGTTCGATCCCGCTGTTTGTAAGGAGTTTGTACGTTCCTTCCGTGACCGTCAGTGATCTGGGGATCGATCCCGCTGTTTGTAAGGAATTTGTACGCTCCCCCCGTGACCGTCAGTGATCTGGGGTTCAATCCCGCTGTTTGTAAGGGGTTTGTACGTTCCCCCCCGTGATCGTCAGTGATCTGGGGATCAATCCCGCTGTTTGTAAGGAGTTTGTACATTCCCCCCGTGACCGTTAGTGATCTGGGGTTCAATCCCGCTGTTTGTAAGGAGTTTGTACGTTCTCCCTGTAACCGTCAGTGATCTGGGGTTCAATCCCGCTGTTTGTAAGGAGTTCGTACGTTCCCCTGTGACCGTCAGTGATCTGGGGTTCAATCTCGCTGTTTGTAAGGGGTTTGTACGTTCCCTCCATGACCGTCAGTGATCTGGGGATCGATCCCGCTGTTTGTAAGGAGTTTGTACGTTCTCCCTGTGACCGTCAGTGATCTGGGGTTCAATCCCGCTGTTTGTAAGGAGTTTGTACGTTCCCCCGTGACCGTCAGTGATCTGGGGTTCAATCCCACTGTTTGTAAGGGGTTTGTACGTTCCCCCGTGACCGTCAGTGATCTGGGGTTCAATCCCGCTGTTTGTAAGGGGTTTGTACGTTCCCTCCGTGACCGTCAGTGATCTGGGGATCCATCCCGCTGTTTGTAAGGGGTCTGTACGTTCCCCCCGTGACCGTCAGTGATCTGGGGATCAAACCCGCTGTTTGTAAGGAGTTTGTACGTTCTCCCTGTAACCGTCAGTGATCTGGGGTTCAATCCCGCTGTTTGTAAGGAGTTTGTACGTTCCCCCGTGACCGTCAGTGATCTGGGGTTCAATCCCGCTGTTTGTAAGGAGTTTGTACGTTCTCCCTGTAACCGTCAGTGATCTGGGGTTCAATCCCGCTGTTTGTAAGGAGTTTGTACGTTCCCCCGTGACCGTCAGTGATCTGGGGTTCAATCCCGCTGTTTGTAAGGAGTTTGTACGTTCCCCCGTGACCGTCAGTGATCTGGGGTTCAATCTCGCTGTTTGTAAGGGGTTTGTACGTTCCCTCCGTGACCGTCAGTGATCTGGGGATCGATCCCGCTGTTTGTAAGGAGTTTGTACGTTCTCCCTGTAACCGTCAGTGATCTGGGGTTCAATCCCGCTGTTTGTAAGGAGTTTGTACGTTCCCCTGTGACCGTCAGTGATCTGGGGTTCAATCCCGCTGTTTGTAAGGGGTTTGTACGTTCCCTCCGTGACCGTCAGTGATCTGGGGTCAATCCCGCTGTTTGTAAGGGGTTTGTACGTTCCCCCGTGACCATCAGTGATCTGGGGTTCAATCCCGCTGTTTGTAAGGGGTTTGTACGTTCCCCCGTGACCGTCAGTGATCTGGGGTTCAATCTCGCTGTTTGTAAGGGGTTTGTACGTTCCCTCCGTGACCATCAGTGATCTGGGGATCGATCCCGCTGTTTGTAAGGAGTTTGTACGTTCTCCCTGTAACCGTCAGTGATCTGGGGTTCAATCCCGCTGTTTGTAAGGAGTTTGTACGTTCCCCTGTGACCGTCAGTGATCTGGGGTTCAATCCCGCTGTTTGTAAGGAGTTTGTACGTTCTCCCCGTGACCGCATGAGGCCCCTCTGCTGCTGCGGTTCTTCCCAGATTTGAAAGATACACAGGCTGGGGTTAGGTTGTGCTATGGTGACACTTGTGGGCTGCTCAGTGCAATCCTCACTGACTTGATCTGACACAAGCCGCACATTTTGTCGTATGTTTCGATAATTCGATGTACATGTGACAAATATGCTGAAAGCTAAACACTAAAATGGATGTTAGACCAAAAGATATAGGAGCAGAATTAGGCCATTCAGCCCATCGAGTTTGGTCCACCATTCTATCATGGCTGATCCATCTTCCCTCTCAGCCCCGATCTCCTGCCTGCTCCCCCTGACCTTATCAAAAAATCTATCAACCTCCACCTCAAATACACACAGTGACCTGGCCTCTGCAGGCAATGAATTCCACAGATTCTCCATCCTCTGGCTTAAAGAAATTGCTCCTCATCTCCGTTCTAAATGAGGCTGTGTCCTCCGGTCCAAGATTCCCCCGCTACTGGAAACGTCCTCTCCACGTCCAACCTACCGAGGACTTTCAACATTCGATGGAGTTCAATGAGACCCTCCTCATTTTTCAAAAGAATAAGATAAGAATTTTTGCTTTTTACTGTTCCAGTTCTGTACTTTCTTGTAAGAAAAAATGGGTAGATTATGTTTATGTTGTTTTCCCCGTGAATGCTGCTTTAGTGATGCTATGTCCCTGTGATGTTGCTTCAAGTTAGTTTTTTTATTGCCCCTATGAATACAGGTACTTGTGGATATGACAGTAAACTCGACTTTGACCTTATAACAGAGGAACAAGAAGCAGTTTGCAATAGTTTTTTTCCAATATAACTCCATGGCCACTTCATTAGAAACACCTGCGCACCTGCTTTTTAGTGCAGATATCTAATCAGCCGATCATGAGGCAGCATCTCGATGCATAAAAGCACACAGGCATGGCGGATATAATAAGGTCTTTTCAGTACATGGAGCTGATAAAAATAGAGGGCTATGTGCTGGGGAAATTCGAGGCAGTTTCTAGAGTAGGTCACATGGTCGGCACAATATTGTAATGCGCTGTAAATTTCTATGTTCTATATCTATGGTCAAGAGGTTCAGTTGTTGTTTAGGCCAAAAGCAGAACGGGGAAGAGATGTGATCTAAGTGACTTTGATCGTGATTGTTGATGCCAGAAGGGGTGGTTTGAGTATCTCGGAAACTGCTGATCTCCTGGGATTTTCACACAGAATAGTCTCCCGAGTTTACAGAGAATGGTGCGAGAAACAAAAAAACATCCAGTAAGGGGCAGTTCTGTGGGCGAAAATGCCTTGTTAATGAGAGAGGTCAGTGAAGAATGGCCAGACTGGTTCAAGCTGACAGGAAGGTGACAGTAACTCAAATAACCACAGGTTACAACAGTGGTGCGCAGAAGAGATTATCTCTGAACACAGAACATGTCGAACCCTGGACGGGCTACAGGAGCAGAAGTCCTGAACATAAAATCAGTGGCCACTTTATTAGGTACAGAAGGCCCCTGATAAATTGGGCACTGCGTAGATCTAGTTGAGGCTTTCAGCCCTGTCAGCTGTCAGCCAGTACGATTTGGAACTAGGATTTCAGACATAGAGAAAGACGGGAGATTTGGAGGGGTTAGCGGTTAGGTAAGTATTTCTACAGAAGGACTGAGTGTCTTATTCACAGCAGAGAGAAGGTAAACAACTCTGGCTTCAACTGAATTACCACCTGTTGGTTCCAGGATTACCAGAGACCTTTAGGCACTCAGAGTTCACACTGCTGCCATTTGACCTTCATGGGTGCGCTATAAATATCTTCAGGAGGGCAGGCATAAACCGCCCTCCTGTCTCGATTTCCCTTCCCTCTCTCCACCTGGTTTGATCTCTGTTTTAGCCGAGTCACCATCGTCAGTCTGACTCTGCCCTCGTCTCCCCAGGTACCAACCTTGCGCCCTCCGGGACCGAGCTGCCTGAATGTACGCTCGCTGCCTTGAATCGGTGTGTGGCCCTCTCCTACAGGCTAGCCACCACAGACACAGCACCACGCTCAACAGACTCACCACTGAAATTCCCCCTCATCCCTGTTCTAAAAGACCACCCCTCCATTCCGAGGCTGTGTTCTCTCGTCTTAAGATTCTCCCATCATAGGAAACATTTTCTCCACATCCACTCTATCAAGGCCTTTCACCATTTGATAGGTTTCAGTGTGGTCACCCCTCATTCTTCTGAATTCCAGTGAATACAGGCCCAGAGCCCTCAGACACTCTTCATATGACAAGGCATTCAATCCTGGAATCATTTTTGTGAAACTCCTTTGAACCCTCTCCAGTTTCAGCACATCCTTTCTAAGATATAGGGGCCCAAGCCTGCTCACAGTACTCCAAGTGAGGCCTCACCAGTGCTTTATAAAGTCTCAACATTACATCCTTGCTTTTATGTTGTAGTCCTCTTGGAATGAATGCTAACATTGCATTTGCCTTCCTCACCACAGGCTCAGCCTGCAAATTGACCTTTAGAGTATCCTGCACAAGGCCTCCCAAGTCCCTTTGCGCCTCAGATTTTCATATTTTCTCTCCATTTAGAAAATAGTCAACCCTTTCATTTCTTCTACCAAAGTGCATGACCATACACTTCCTGACACTGTATTCCATCTGCCATTTCTTTGGCCATTCTCCTAATTTGTCTAAGTTCTTCTGTAGCCCAATACTTCCTCAAAACTACCTGCACCTCCACCTACCTTCATATCATCTGTAAACCTAGCGACAAAGCCATCAATTCCATCATCCAAATCATTGACATATAACGTAAAAAGAATCACTCCTGTGGAACACTACCAGACACCGAGAGCCAGCCAGAAGGGGCTCCCTTTATTCCCACTCTTTGCCTCCTGCCAGTCAGTCACTGCTTTATCCATGCTAGAATCTTTCCTGTAATACTATGGGCTCGTAGTTTGTTAAGCAGCCTCACATGTGGCACCTTGTCAAGGGCCTTCTGAAAATCCAACTGCAGCCAATTTTCCCCGTCTATCTGGCCTGTTATTTCTTCAAAGAATTCCAACAGGTTTTTCAGGCAAGATTTTGCCTTGGGGAAACCATGCTGACTATGGCCTATTTTATCATGTGCCTCCAAGTACCCTGAAACCTCATCCTTAATAGTCGATTCCAACATCTTCCCAACCATTAACTGGCCAATAGTTTCCTTTCGTCTGCCTCTCTCCCTTCTTGAAGAGTGGAGTTCCATTTGTAATTTTCCAGTTATGTTAGACTGTAGTGATGCTTGAAAGAGCATTAAAGGGCTTGGGAACCTCCAGAGAAGGGAGATAAAAGGCACTTTAGAAACTAAATCCTCTCCATTCTATCGTCCAGTGTTCAGCCGCAAAAACTGAAAGGGACCATCAGCAAAAAGCATGAGGCAACTCACCTGCCAGCCATTGGAGATCTTCTGGTTGAAGATGCCGAACTCGTACCGGATTCCGTAGCCGTAGGCGGCCAGCCCCAAGGTCGCCATGGAGTCCAGAAAGCAGGCTGTACAGGGGGTAGAAGCAAGAGGTCAGGCAATTCAGGGTTTGCAACAGAGAAAGACCAGTTCCCAAGTCAATGTTAGGCTACCGTGCGACCATACCTTATTGGAAAGCACCGGGACATCGCAAGGTCATGCCTGGCACTTTGGAAATGCGGAATAACTACTTCTTTTCTGAGTGGTACATGAAATGCAGTGGGTGATGGTCCTGGAAGGGCAGACTGAAGTGACAACGGTAACTGCAGTGCTCCCTATCCCACTGGGGAGGGAATGAACGTTAACACAAGAGAGTCCGCAGATGCAGGTCACACACACAAAATTCTCGAGGAGCCCAGCAGGTGAGGCAGCGTCAATGGAGAGGAATAAAGAGTCGACATTTCAGTAGTCCTGACGAAGGGTCTCGGCCCAAAACGTTGACTCTTTACTCCTCTACACAGATGCTGCCTCGCGTGCTGAGCTCCTCCAGCGTTTTGGGTGCGTTAAGGGGGAAGTGAATGTGGGGTGATTACAGCAAGAGGACGGAATCAGGTTTACTATCTCTGACATACAGTATGTCGTGAAATATGTTGTTCTGTGGCAGTAGGACAGTGCACTACCTATAAAATATACTATAAATTATCATAAGATCCGAATCAGAATCAGGTTTAATATCACTGGCATATGTAGTGAAATTTATTAACTTTGAGGCAGCAGTACAATGCAATACATAATAATACAGAAAAAAACAATTACAGTCAGTATATATATTAACTAGTTAAATTAGATTAGTACAAATACAGAAATTTAAAAAAGCAGTCAGGTAGTGTTTGTGGGTTCAATGTCCGTTCAGGAATCGGATGGCAGAGGGGAAGAATCTGTTCCTGAATCGTTGAGTGTGGGCCTTCAGGCTCCTGTACCTCCTCCCTGATGGTAGCAATGAGAAGAGGACATGTCCTGGGTGATGGGGGTCCTTAATGATGGACGCTGCCTTTCTGAGACACCGCTCCTTGAAGATGTCCTGGACACTACGGAGGCTGGTGCCCATGATGGAGCTGACTGAGTTTACAACTCTGCAGTTTATTTTGATCCTGTGCAGTAGCCCTCACCCCCCCCCCATACCAGTCAGAATGTTCTCCGCGTTACATCTGTAGAAATTTATGAGTATTTTTTTGGTGACGTGCCAAATCCCTTCAGACTCCGAATGAAATACGGCCACTGTTGTGCCTTCTCTGCAGCTGCATCGATACGTTGGGCCCAGGTTAGGTCCTTCGCGATGATGACACCCAGATATAGATACAAAAAATTTAATTAAATAAGTGAGTCAAAAGAGCAAAAAATAGTGAGGTAGCATTCATGGGTTCAGTGTCCATTCAGAAATCAGAGGATAGAGGGGAAGAAGCTGTTCCTAAAACATTGAGTGTGGGTCTTCAGGTTCCTGTACCTCCTCCCTGAAGGTAGCAATGAGGAGAGGGCTGGTCTGCCATGTCCCCCACGAACAGTGACAGGACAGGAGTCGGAGGGGAACGAAGGGCGATTCGTTCCCTCACGGGATGAGGGGTCTGGGGTTCCCCTTTGCATGGTGACGGACAGGGATTTCACGGCCACACAGAGCAGCTGCAGAGTGACGCGGCGGAGAGGGTAGAAGTCTGCGTTCAGCTCCCTGCCTGCTTAGCGTTCCGTGACTGCCCTCAGCCACACTGACAGGTCCACGTCTCCCACCCACCACCTTGATACACAGCCAGAGGGGGCTACTGTTCCCACTGCACCGGGACAGACGTCTGAGATCCCCGCTCTGCACGGCACCAGCTGAGCTACCCCCGCACCCCGCCATCTGCGATTTACCACCTGCTTTGCGAGGGGACGGACACAGCTTGCGTTGGGCATGGGACCTGCAGACCGTACAGGACCCAGCAGGGGGGGAGCCAAAAAAAAAAGGAGGCAAAATGAAAAGTGACAACACCGGCCTGTTCAGACTGCAGTGGCCAGAGACCCCCGGGATCAAGGAAATACATACAAAAAGTGCTGGAAAAGGCCGGCAGTATCACTCACCCTGTTCATGGACTGTCTGTCCCAGTGCCATCAGGGAGGAGGCTACGTAGCATCCACACCAGGACCAGCAAAAAGTTACTTTCCCCAAGCAATAAGGTAGATTCACACCTCCTATCAACGAGCCCACCCCACCACCGGTACCTTATCATTTGCTGTACGGACACTCCAGTGTCTATACATACGTTAACTGTACGTACACATTGTATGTACATACAGTTAATCCATGTATACAAGCTATCATATATATTGTTTATTATAGTTAGTTACTGCCTGTTCGCTGGTATTTAGGGCAGCAATGAAGGTCTGTCCTCGGCCATCTTCTCTATCGTGCCCCAGGTGAGGTTCAGGGTCCTCATTTCTGCCTCTGCGGTACGGAGCCAAGTTGTCTTGATCTCTAGCGGCATTCAGGGTGTCTTCATCATGGCAGGAGCTTCCTCTCGGTTTTCACCACTGTCGGTCATGCAAGTCCCGGGTGGAGACTCAGGAATACCGTCACACTCAGATGTAGAAGGACTCTTCATTGCTGCTTGAACCCAGTCAGGGTTGTTGGCCCCGAACCTGGAGGACCGCTCTTAGTTTGGCCTCTGCCCTTTGACCTGTTTGGCATGGGTGACCCTACCAAGAGCCAAAGCACAAGGCTCTGACTCCAGCCAACATGGCTCTCTGGGTCATAGAGGCAGGCAAGACTTCAAACTCTATGACAAGATAGTGGTTCTCTTGGAGGTATATACATATATAATGTTTCTTTATTATTGTGTTATCTTACTGTGTTCTTTTTTGTGCTGCATCAGATCCAGAGTAACAATTATCTCCTTCTCATTTACACTTTTGTGCTGGAAATGACATCTTGGATCCTCACCTGCCAACCTGCCCAGACCTCCGTTTCCAAGCCCAGCATCTTCCTCGATATCTTCTAGTTCTTCCATGTCCAACCCAAGCTAGAAAGAGGGAAAAAAAAAAACAAGGAATCAACCAGCAGCCATTTCTTAGGTGCCACCATTAGATACACTGGTCTGGAGGGCGAACGAGAAGTACCCCTTGTTCCACCCATCGTCACTCCTGCTTTCTCCTCTACCTCTTGATCTCTTCCCAGTTCTGAGGACCTGACAGAATGGTTCTTCTTTCCACAGATGCCGCCTGGCCTGCTGATCCTTTCCCCCACCCCCAGCATTTTCCCCGGCTTTTAATTTCAGAATTCCGGCAGATTTTTCCTTTTCGATCTTCAGCCCCGTTCACTCCCCCAGGCTGACAGAAAAGAAGTTGTGTTGCTGATCTGAAATCTTGTCATGGGACAGAGGACATACCAGCACAGGCCCTTCGGCCCACTTAACTTCCTCTGAGATCAATCTAACCCTTCCCTCCTACGTAGCCCTCCATTTGTCTCTCATCTACATGCCTATCTAACAGAGTCTCTTAAACGCCCTTATTACATCTGCCTCTACCAACACCCCTGGCAGGACGTTCCACAGATTCACCACTGTCTGTGTAAAAAACCGACCCCTGACAACACCCATACTTTTCTCTAATCACCTAAAACTCCTTAAAGACAGCGCCGGCAATTGAGCCCCGATCGTTGACACTGTAGTAGCCTGGCGCTAGCCACTAACTACCGCTAACTGTTCGACTTTGGATCTTCATTGAAGAATAAATGGTTTACATCCACCCTGAAGTTCAAAGTAAGTTTATTACCAAAGTACATATATGCCACTGTTGTACGCGAATTGAGTCACCGGGGGAACACTGAGGCTAGTAGTTACAAAAGTGTTTTATTCAACAAAATGAGACACTCTCGGAGGAAGAGGCCTCCCGACCCAACATTACATGACAGTTTTAATATGCTAAGGGTCAAAGGTGGCAGCTGGATAATTCTATAGTTACCATGTATCTACAATGCTTCCTTTCAATTGCATGTAGTTTTCACACACCAACCCCCTTCTTCGCACCCACACTCCAGACACCCAAAATTAACGTTCATTGGCATTGTCCGGTTTGCAATCAACCCCAGTCCGCAGCTCCAGGGCTGCGTTTTAAATTCCATCAATAATCCACGTTCAAATCTAAAGAATGGCAACTTAATGCTTGTTATATGCCCGAACAGTCACCATATATTACCCTCGCAGGCATTCACAAATGAACAAAGAAATTATGTCCCCTTGTAAAAGATATTTTCACCTGTCAATGCTTTGTCTTAATCGACGTCTTTACATTAGAGACACGATCACATTGTTAGGGAGCTTCGTGGGTACAGCATACTTTGTGAGGTGAACCGGCCTCAGTAGTGTGCGACGCAACTCCCCACAGAATGGGGACGGCCAGCATGGCCACATAGCATCTGGGTTCGATTCCCACTGGAGTTTGCAAGACAACACACACAAAATACCGGAGGAACTCAGCGGAAAAGAGCAGCCAGTCGATATTTCGGGCTGAGACCCTCCCTCGGGATTGGAAAGGAACAGGAAAAGTCAGAGTCAGAAGGTTGGTGGGGGGAGGAAGATGTACAAGGTGGTAGGTGACAGGTGAAACCGGGAGAGGGAACGGTGGTGAAGTAAAGAGCTGGGAATGCGAGGAGTTTGGAGAAGTATATGGATAGGAAGGGGATGGAGGGCTATGGTCCAGGTGGGACCAAGCTGAATAACAGTTCGTCAATAACTAGACGGGCCGAAGGGTCTGTTTCTGAGCTTTGGAGCTCTGTGATATTAAATGGAGGGAGCCTAGAGTTAAAATGGAGGACGTCTTGACTGAAGGGGCGTTCCTTTAGATCCCCAGTGAGCATTACGTTACCTCAAGGACTTACAGCGTATTAGAAGGTCTGTAATGGGAGATAATCCTGGAGCAGCTGCGTGCCATTCCTGACCAGACAGTCAGACTACTAAATTTCACCGGCATTTGCAAAGCGGCCAAGCTCACCCGGCTCAATGTATTGTGCAACGGTTTAAATCCCGTCCAGCCTTTACCCACGAGTGTCTGCTGAGGGCAATGGCAGCTCCCGGCACCTAGATGGGTGGGGTGGGGTGGGGTGGGGTGGGGTGGGGGGGGATGTTGTCGGCCTTCTGTCCTCAGTGGGCTAAAGGAAGAAGAATTGGCAGCTCCTACCCTATCTTCATAGTCTTCAGTCACCCCTTCCTCCTTGACCCATTCCCCAACAACACAAAGAACTTATCAGCCAGCAGCTGTTTGTGAGGGGGTGGGTGAGACTGGGGGAATGGAGGGGGAAGAGGGGGAAGAGGGGGAAGAGGGGGAAGAGGGGGAAGAGGGGGAAGAGGGGGAGGGTGCGGGTGGGGGTGGGTGAAAAGAGAGAGGGTGAGGGTGGGGGTGGCTGTAGAGAGAGGGTGTGGGTGTGTGTAGAGAGAGAGGGTGGGGTGGGTGTAGAGAGAGAGGGTGGGGGTGGGTGTAGCGAGAGAGGGTGTTGGTGGGGGTGGGTGGAGAGAGAGAGAGAGTGCAGGTGGGGGTGGGTGAAGAGAGAGAGGGGGTGCGGGTGGGGGTGGGTGTAGAGAGAGAGGGTGTGGGTGTGGGTGTGTGTAGAGAGAGGGTGGGGGTGGGTGTAGAGAGGGTGTGGGTGGGGGTGGGTGTAGCGAGAGAGGGTGTTGGTGGGGGTGGGTGGAGAGAGAGAGGGTGTTGGTGGGGGTGGGTGGAGAGAGAGAGGGTGTTGGTGGGGGTGGGTGGAGAGAGAGAGAGTGCAGGTGGGGGTGGGTGAAGAGAGAGAGAGTGCAGGTGGGGGTGGGTGTAGAGAGAGGGGGTGCGGGTGGGGGTGGGTGAAGAGAGAGAGGGGATGCGGGTGTGGGTGGGTGTAGAGAGAGGGTGTGGGTGTGTGTAGAGAGAGAGGGTGGGGGTGGGTGTAGAGAGGGTGTGGGTGGGGGTGGGTGTAGCGAGAGAGGGTGTTGGTGGGGGTGGGTGGAGAGAGAGAGGGTGTTGGTGGGGGTGGGTGGAGAGAGAGAGAGTGCAGGTGGGGGTGGGTGAAGAGAGAGAGAGAGTGCAGGTGGGGGTGGGTGAAGAGAGAGAGAGAGTGCAGGTGGGGGTGGGTGTAGAGAGAGGGTGTGCGGGTCGGGGTGGGTGAAGAGAGAGAGGGGATGCGGGTGTGGGTGGGTGTAGAGAGAGGGTGTGGGTGGGTGTAGAGAGAGAGGGTGTGGGTGGGTGTAGAGAGAGGGTGTGGGTGGGTGTAGAGAGAGGGTGTGGGTGGGTGTAGAGAGAGGGTGTGGGTGGGTGTGGGTGTAGAGGGAGGGGATGGGTGGGTGTACAGAGAGAGGGTGAGGGTGTGGGTGGAAGTGGGTGTAGAGAGAGGGTGTGGGTGGAGGTGGGTGTAGAGGGAGAGGGTGTGAGTGGGTGTAGAGGGAGAGGGTGTGGGTGGAGGTGGGTGTAGAGAGAGAGGGTGTGGGTGTAGAGAGAGGGTATGGGTGGGGGTGTGTGTAGAGAGAGAGGGTGTGGGTGGGTGTGGGTGTAGAGGGAGAGGGTGTGGGTGGGGGTAGGTGTAGAGAGGGGGTGTGGGTGTGGGTGTGTGTAGATAGAGAGGGTGTGGGTGTGGGTGGGTGTAGAGGGAGAGGGTGTGGGTGTGTGTGGGTGTAGAGAGAGGGTGTGGGTGGGTGTGGGTGTAGAGGGAGAGGGTGTGGGTGGGGGTAGGTGTAGAGAGGGGGTGTGGATGTGGGTGGGTGTAGAGAGAGGGTGTGGGTGGGGGTGGGTGTAGAGAGAGGGTGTGGGTGGGGGTGTGTGTAGAGAGAGAGGGTGTGGGTGGGTGTAGAGAGAGGTTGAGGGTGGGGGTGGGTGTAGAGAGGGTGTGGTTGGGGGTGGGTGTAGAGAGAGGGTGTGGGTGTGGTGGGTGTAGAGAGAGGGTGTGGGTGGGTGTAGAGAGAGGGTGTGGGTGGGTGTAGAGAGAGGGTGTGGGTGGGGGTGTGTGTAGATAGAGAGGGTGTGGGTGGGTGTAGAGAGGGTGTGGGTGTGGTGGGTGTAGAGAGAGGGTGTGGGTGGGTGTAGAGAGAGGGTGTGGGTGGGTGTAGAGAGAGAGAGGGCGGGGGTGGGTGTAGAGAGAGGGTGTGGGTGTGGGTGGGTGTAGAGAGAGGGTGTGGGTGGAGGTGGGTGTGTAGAGAGAGGGTGTGGGTGGAGGTGGGGTGTAGAGAGAGGGTGTGGGTGGAGGTGGGTGTAGAGAGGGTGTGGGTGGAGGTGGGTGTAGAGAGTGGGTGAGTGTGGGTGGGTGTAGAGAGAGACAGTGAGGGTGGGGTGGGTGTAGAGAGAGGGTGTGGGTGTGGGTGGGTGTAGAGAGAGAGGGTGTGGGTGGAGGTGGGTGTAGAGAGAGGGTGTGGGTGGAGGTGGGTGTAGAGAGAGAGGGTGTGGGTGGAGGTGGGTGTAGAGAGTGGGTGAGTGGAGGTGGGTGTAGAGAGAGGGCGTGGGTGGGTGTAGAGAGAGGGTGTGGGTGGAGGTGGGTGTAGAGAGAGAGGGTGTGGGTGGAGGTGGGTGTAGAGAGGGTGTGGGTGGAGGTGGGTGTAGAGAGTGGGTGAGTGGAGGTGGGTGTAGAGAGAGGGTGTGGGTGGAGGTGGGTGTAGAGAGAGGGTGTGGGTGTGGGTGGGTGTAGAGAGAGGGTGTGGGTGGAGGTGGGTGTAGAGAGAGGGTGTGGGTGGAGGTGGGGTGTAGAGAGGGTGTGGGTGGAGGTGGGTGTAGAGAGGGTGTGGGTGGGGGTGGGTGTAGAGAGAGGGAGTAGTTGTGGGTGGGTGTAGAGAGAGGGTGTGGGTGGGGGGGTGTAGAGAGAGAGGGTGTGGGTGGGTGTAGAGAGAGGGTGTGGGTGGGTGTAGAGAGAGGGTGTGGGTGGAGGTGGGTGTAGAGAGTGGGTGAGTGGGGGTGGGTGTAGAGAGAGACAGTGAGGGGTGGGGTGGGTGTAGAGAGAGGGGTGTGGGTGTGGGTGTGTGTAGAGAGATGGTGTGGGTGGGGGGTGGGTGTAGAGAGAGGGAGTAGTTGTGGGTGGGTGTAGAGAGAGGGTGTGGGTGGGGGGGTGTAGAGTGAGAGGGTGTGGGTGGGTGTAGAGAGAGGGTGTGGGTGGGGGGGGGTGTAGAGAGAGAGGGTGTGGGTGGGGGGGGTGTAGAGAGAGAGGGTGTGGGGGTGTGGGTGGGTGTAGAGAGAGAGGGTGTGGGTGAGGGTGGGTGTAGAGAGTGGGTGTGGGTAGGGGTGGGTGTAGTGAGAGGGTGTGGGTGGGGGTGGGTGTAGAGAGAGGGTGGTGGGTGGGGTGGGTGTAGAGAAAGGGTGTGGGTGGGTGTAGAGAGAGGGTGTGGGTGGGGGGTGAGTGTAGAGAGAGGGTGTGGGGTGTGTGTAGATAGAGAGGGTGTGGGTGTGTGTAGATAGAGAGGGTGTGGGTGGGGGTGTGTGTAGAGTGAGGGTGTGGGTAGGGGTGTGTGTAGATAGAGAGGGTGTGGGTGGGTGTGTAGAGAGAGGGTGTGGGTGTGGGTGAGTGTAGAGAGAGGGTGTGGGTGGGTGTGGGTGTAGAGAGAGGGGGTGTGGGTGGGTGTGGGTGTAGAGGGAGAGGGGTGTGGGTGGGGGTAGGTGTAGAGAGAGAGGGGGTGTGGATGTGGGTGGGTGTAGAGAGAGGGTGTGGGTAGGGGTGTGTGTAGATAGAGAGGGGTGTGGGTGGGTGTAGAGAGAGGGGTGTGGGTGGGGGTGGGTGTAGAGAGAGGGTGTGGGTGGGGGTGTGTGTAGATGAGAGGGTGTGGGGTGGGTGTAGAGAGAGGGTGTGGGTGTGGGTGAGTGTAGAGAGAGGGTGTGGGTGGTGGGGTGTGTGTAGTAGAGAGGGTGTGGGTGGGGGTGTGTGTAGAGAGGGGTGTGGGTGGAGGTGGGTGTAGAGAGAGAGGGGTGTGGGTGGGGGTGTGTGTAGAGAGAGAGGGTGTGGGGTGGGGGTGTGTGTAGAGAGGAGGGGTGTGGGTGGGTGTGGGTGTAGAGGGAGAGGGTGTGGGTGGGGGTAGGTGTAGAGAGAGAGGGGGTGTGGATGTGGGTGGGTGTAGAGAGAGGGTGTGGGTGGGGGTGTGTGTAGATAGAGAGGGTGTGGGTGGGTGTGTAGAGAGAGGGTGTGGGTGTGTGTGGGTGTAGAGGGAGAGGGTGTGGGTGGGGGTGTGTGTAGAGAGAGAGGGTGTGGGTGGGGGTGTGTGTAGAGAGAGAGGGTGGTGGTGTGTGTAGATAGAGAGGGTGTGGGTGGGGGTGGGTGTAGAGAGAGGGTGAGGGTGGGGTGTAGAGAGAGGGTGGGGGTAGGTGTGGGTGGGTGTAGAGGGAGAGGGTGTGGGGTGGGTGTAGAGAGAGGGTGTGGGGTGGGTGTAGAGAGAGGGTGTGGGTGGGGGTGGGTGTAGAGAGAGGGGTGGGGGTAGGTGTGGGTGGGTGGTAGAGAGAGGGGGTGTGGGTGGGTGTAGAGAGAGGGTGTGGGTGGGGTGGGTGTAGAGAGAGGGTGAGGGTGGGTGTAGAGAGAGGGTGGGGGGTAGGTGTGGGTGGGTGTAGAGGGAGAGGGTGTGGGTGGGTGTAGAGAGAGGGTGTGGGTGGGGGTGGGTGTAGAGAGAGGGTGTGGGTGGGGGGGGTGTAGAGAGAGGGGTGTGGGTGTGGGTGGGTGTAGAGAGAGGGTGTGGGTGAGGGTGGGTGTAGAGAGAGGGTGTGGGTGGGGGTGGGTGTAGAGAGAGGGTGTGGGTGGGGGGGTGTAGAGAGAGAGGGTGTGGGTGGGGGTGGGTGTAGAGAGAGGGTGTGGGTGGTGGTGTGTGTAGATAGAGAGGGGTGTGGGTGTGGGTGGGTGTAGAGAGAGGGTGTGGGTGGGGGGTGGGGTGTAGAGGGAGAGGGTGTGGGATGTGGGTGGGTGTAGAGAGAGAGGGTGGGGGTGTGTGTAGAGGAGAGGGTGTGGGTGGGTGTGTGGGTGTAGAGAGAGGGGGTGTGGGTGGGTGTGGGTGTAGAGGGAGAGGGTGTGGGTGGGGGTAGGTGTAGAGAGAGAGGGGGGTGTGGATGTGGGTGGGTGTAGAGTGAGGGTGTGGGTGGGGGGTGTGTGTAGATAGAGAGGGTGTGGGTGGGTGTAGAGAGAGGGTGTGGGTGGGGTGGGTGTAGAGAGAGGGTGTGGGTGGGGGTGTGTGTAGAGAGAGGGTGTGGGTGTGTGTAGATAGAGAGGGTGTGGGTGGGGGTGTGTGTAGAGAGAGGGTGTGGGTAGGGGTGGGTGTAGAGAGAGAGGGTGTGGGTGGGGGTGTGTGTGTAGAGAGAGGGTGTGGGTGGTGGTGGGGGTGTAGAGAGAGGGTGTGGGTGGGGGGGGTGTGTGTAGATAGAGAGGGTGTGGGTGTGTGTAGAGAGAGGGGTGTGGGTGGGGTGTGGGGTGTAGAGGGGAGAGGGTGTGGGGTGGGGGGTGTGTGTAGAGAGAGGGTGTGGGTGGTGGTGTGTGTAGATAGAGAGGGTGTGGGTGGGGGTGGGTGTAGAGAAAGGGTGTGGGTGGGGTGTAGAGAGAGGGTGTGGGTGGGGGTGGTGTGTAGAGAGAGGGTGTGGGTGGGGGTGGGTGTAGAGAGAGGGTGAGGGTGGGTGTAGAGAGAGGGTGGGGGTAGGTGGTGGGTGGGTGTAGAGGGAGAGGGTGTGGGTGGGGTGTAGAGAGAGGGTGTGGGGTGGGTGTAGAGAGAGGGTGTGGGGTGGGGGTGTGTGTAGGGAGAGAGGGTGTGGGTGGGTGTAGAGAGAGGGTGTGGGTGGGTGTAGAGAGAGGGTGTGGGTGGGGGGGGGGTGTGTGTAGAGAGAGGGTGAGGGTGGGGGGTGAGTGTAGAGAGAGGGTGAGGGTGTGGGGTGGGTGTAGAGAGAGGGTGAGGGTGGGGGTGGGTGTAGAGAGAGGGTGTGGGTGTGGGTGGGTGTAGAGGGAGAGGGTGTGGGTGTGGGTGGGTGTAGAGGGAGAGGGTGTGGGTGTAGAGGGAGAGGATGTGGGTGTGGGTGGGTGTAGAGAGAGGGTGTGGGTAGGGGTGGGTGTAGAGAGAGAGGGGTGTGGGTGGGGGGGTGGGTGTAGAGAGAGGGTGTGGGTGGGGGTGTGTGTAGATAGAGAGGGGTGTGGGGTGGGTGTAGAGAGAGGGTGTGGGTGGGGGTGTGTGTAGAGAGAGAGGGTGTGGGTGTGTGTAGAGGGAGAGGGTGTGGGTGGGTGTAGAGAGAGAGTGTGGGGTGGGTGTAGAGAGAGGGTGTGGGTGGGTGTAGAGAGAGGGTGTGGGTGGGTGTAGAGAGGGGTGTGGGTGGGTGTAGAGAGAGGGTGAGGGTGGGTGTGGGTGTAGAGGGAGGGAGGGTGTGGGTGGGGTGTGGGTGTAGAGAGAGGGGGTGTGGGGTGGGGTGTGGGTGTAGAGGGAGAGGGTGTGGGTGGGGGTAGGTGTAGAGAGAGAGGGGGTGTGGTGTGGGTGGGTGTAGAGAGAGGGTGTGGGTGGGGGGTGTGTGTAGATAGAGAGGGTGTGGGTGGGGTGTAGAGAGAGGGTGTGGGGTGTGTGCGGGTGTAGAGGGAGAGGGTTGGGTGGAGGTGTGTGTAGAGAGAGAGGGGTGTGGGTGTGGGTGTGGGTGGTGTGTGTAGATAGAGAGGGGTGTGGGTGGGGTGTAGAGAGAGGGTGTGGGGTGGGTGTAGAGAGAGGGTGTGGGTGGGGGTGGGTGTAGAGAGAGGGTGAGGGTGGGTGTAGAGAGAGGGTGGGGGTAGGTGTGGGTGGGTGTAGAGGGAGAGGGTGTGGGTGGGGTGTAGAGAGAGGGTGTGGGGTGGGTGTAGAGGAGAGGGTGTGGGTGGGGGTGGGTGTAGAGAAAGGGTGTGGGTGGGTGTAGAGAGAGGGGTGTGGGTGGGTGTAGAGAGAGGGTGTGGGTGGGGGTGAGTGTAGAGAGAGGGTGTGGGGTGTGTGTAGATAGAGAGGGTGTGGGTGGGGGTGTGTGTAGAGGGAGAGGGGGTGTGGGTGGGTGTGGGTGTAGAGAGAGAGGGTGTGGGTAGGGGTGGGTGTAGAGAGAGAGGGTGTGGGTGGGGGTGTGTGTAGGGAGAGGGTGTGGGGTGGTGGTGTGTGTAGATAGAGAGGGTGTGGGTGGGGGTGGGTGTAGAGAGAGGGTGAGGGTGGGTGTAGAGAGAGGGTGGGGGTAGGTGTGGGGTGGGTGTAGAGGGAGGGGTGTGGGTGGGTGTAGAGAGAGGGTGTGTGGGTGGGTGTAGAGAGAGGGTGTGGGGTGGGGGGTGAGTGTAGAGAGAGGGTGAGGGTGGGGGTGGGTGTAGAGAGAGGGTGTGGGTGGGGGGTGGGTGTAGAGAGAGAGGGTGGTGGTGGGGTGGGTGTAGAGAGAGGGTGTGGGTGGGGGGGGGTGTGTAGAGAGAGAGGGTGTGGGTGTGGGGTGGGTGTAGAGGGAGGGGGTGTGGGTGTGGAGTAGAGGGTGTGGGTGTGGGTGGGTGTTGAGAGAGGGTGTGGGTGGGTGTAGAGAGAGGGTGTGGGTGGGTGTGGGTGTAGAGGGAGAGGGTGTTGGGTGGGGGGTGGTGTGAGAGAGTGGGTGTGGGTGGGGTGTGTGTGTAGAGAGAGGGTGTGGGGTGGGGTGTGTGTGGGGGGGTGGGGGTGTGGGTGGGTGTAGAGGGGTGTGGGGTGGGGGGTGGTGGTGTGGTGTAGTGGAGGGTGTGGGTGGGTGGGGTGTAGAGAGGAGGGTGTGGGTGTGTGTGGGTGTAGAGAGAGGGTGTGGGTGGGTGTGGGTGTAGAGGGAGAGGGTGTGGGTGGGTGTGGGTGTAGAGAGAGGGGGTGTGGGTGTGTGTGGGTGTAGAGGGAGGGTGTGGGTGGGGGTAGGTGTTGAGAGAGAGGGGGGTGGTGGATGTGGGTGGGTGTAGAGAGAGGGTGTGGGTGGGGGTGTGTGTAGATAGAGGGGTGTGGGTGGGTGTAGAGAGAGGGTGTGGGTGTGGGTGTGTGTAGAGGGAGAGGGTGTGGGTGTGGGTGGGTGTGAGGGAGGGGGTGTGGGTGTAGAGGGAGAGGGTGTGGGTGGGGGGTAGGTGTAGAGAGGGGGTGTGGATGTGGGTGGGTGTAGAGAGAGGGTGTGGGTGGGGTGTAGAGAGAGGGTGTGGGTGGGGTGTGGGTGTAGAGGGAGAGGGTGTGTGGGTGGGGGTGGGTGTAGAGAGAGAGGGGGTGTGGATGTGGGTGGGTGTAGAGAGAGGGTGTGGGTGGGGGGTGTGTGTAGATGAGAGGGTGTGGGTGGGTGTAGAGAGAGGGTGTGGGTGTGTGTGGGTGTAGAGGGAGAGGGTGTGGGTGGGTGTAGAGAGAGGGGTGGTGTGGGTGGGGGGTGGTAGAGAGAGGGTGTGGGTGGGTGTGGGTGTAGAGGGAGGAGGGTGTGGGTGGGGTGTGGGTGTAGAGAGAGGGGGTGTGGGTGTGGGGTGTGGGTGTAGAGGGAGGGGTGTGGGGTGGGTGTGGGTGTAGAGGAGAGGGGTGGGGTGTGGTGTGGTGTGTAGAGAGAGGGTGTGGGTGGGGGTGTGTGTAGATGAGGGGGTGGGGGTGGGTGTAGAGGGAGGGGTGGTGGGGTGTGTGGGTGGGAGGAGGGGTGTGGGGGGGGGTGTGGGTGTAGAGAGAGGGGGTGGTGGGTGGTTGTGGGTGAGGGGTGAGGGTTGGGGGGGGTGTGTGTAGGGGGGGGTGTGGTGTGGGGTGGGGTGTGTGTGAGTGGGGGTGGGGGTGGGGGTGTGGTGTGTAGTAGAGAGGGTGTGGGTGGGGGTGGGTGTAGAGAGAGGGTGTGGGGTGGGTGTGTAGAGAGAGGGTGGGGGTGGGTGTGGGGTGTGTGTAGAGGGGGTGTGGGGGGTGTGGGTGGTGTAGAGAGAGAGGGGTGTGGGTGTAGGGTGTGGGTGTAGAGTGGGTGGTAAGAGGGTGGGGGTGTGGGTGTAGAGGGAGAGGGTGTGGGTGGGTGTGGGTGTGTAGAGAGAGAGGGGTGTGGGTGGGTGTGGGTGTAGAGAGAGGGGTGTGGGTGTGGGTGGTGTAGAGGGAGAGGGGTGTGGATGTTGGGTGGGTGTAGAGAGAGGGTGTGGGTGGGTGTGGGTGGTGTGTAGAGAGAGGGTGTGGGTGGGGGTGTGGTGTAGAGGGAGAGGGTGTGGGTGGGGGTGTGTGTAGAGAGAGAGGGTGTGGGTGGGGGTGGTGTAGAGAGAGGGTGTGGTAGGGTGTGGGTGTGTGTAGAGAGAGAGGGT
>NW_027278405.1:0-65375 GCF_030028105.1 Mobula birostris | reverse complement strand
GGTGGGTGTGGGTGTAGAGGGAGAGGGTGTGGGTGGGGGTGGGTGTAGAGGGAGAGGATGTGGGTGGGTGTGGGTGTAGAGAGAGGATGTGGGTGTGTGTGGGTGTAGAGGGAGAGGGTGTGGGTGGGTGTGGGTGTAGAGGGAGAGGGTGTGGGTGGTGGTGTGTGTAGATAGAGAGGGTGTGGGTGGGGGTGGGTGTAGAGGGAGAGGGTGTGGGTGGGGGTGGGTGTAGAGGGAGAGGATGTGGGTGGGTGTGGGTGTAGAGAGAGGATGTGGGTGTGTGTGGGTGTAGAGGGAGAGGGTGTGGGTGGGTGTGGGTGTAGAGAGAGAGGGTGTGGGTGGTGGTGAGTGTAGAGAGAGGGAGAGGGTGTGGGTGTGTGTAGATAGAGAGGGTGTGGGTGGGGGTGTGTGTAGAGAGAGGGTGTGGGTGGGTGTGGGTGTAGAGAGAGGGGGTGTGGGTGGGGGTAGGTGTAGAGAGAGGGGGTGTGGATGTGGGTGGGTGTAGAGAGAGGGGGTGTGGGTGGGGGTGTGTGTAGATAGAGAGGGTGTGGGTGAGTGTAGAGAGAGGGGGTGTGGATGTGGGTGGGTGTAGAGAGAGGGGTGTGGATGTGGGTGGGTGTAGAGAGAGGGTGTGGGTGGGGGTGGGTGTAGAGGGAGAGGGTGTGGGTGGGTGTAGAGAGAGAGGGGGTGTGGGTGTGGGTGGGTGTAGAGAGAGGGTGTGGGTGGGGGTGTGTGTAGATAGAGAGGGTGTGGGTGGGTGTAGAGAGAGGGTGTGGGTGTGGGTGTGTGTAGAGGGAGAGGGTGTGGGTGTGGGTGGGTGTAGAGGGAGGGGGTGTGGGTGTAGAGGGAGAGGGTGTGGGTGGGGGTAGGTGTAGAGAGGGGGTGTGGATGTGGGTGGGTGTAGAGAGAGGGTGTGGGTGGGTGTAGAGAGAGGGTGTGGGTGGGGGTGTGTGTAGATAGAGAGGGTGTGGGTGGGTGTAGAGAGAGGGTGTGGGTGGGTGTGGGTGTAGAGGGAGAGGGTGTGGGTGGGGGTAGGTGTAGAGAGAGAGGGGGTGTGGATGTGGGTGGGTGTAGAGAGAGGGTGTGGGTGGGGGTGTGTGTAGATAGAGAGGGTGTGGGTGGGTGTAGAGAGAGGGTGTGGGTGTGGGTGTGTGTAGAGAGAGGGTGAGGGTGTGGGTGGGTGTAGAGAGGGGGTGTGGGTGTGGGTGGGTGTAGAGGGAGAGGGTGTGGGTGTGGGTGGGTGTAGAGGGAGAGGGTGTGGGTGGTGGTGTGTGTAGATAGAGAGGGTGTGGGTGGGGGTGTGTGTAGAGAGAGAGGGTGTGGGTGGGGGTGGGTGTAGAGGGAGAGGGTGTGGGTGTGGGTAGGTGTAGAGAGAGAGGGTGTGGGTGGGTGTAGAGGGAGAGGGTGTGGGTGTGGGTGGGGTGTAGAGAGGGGGGTAGGGGTGTTGGTGGGTGGAGAGAGGGAGAAGCAGACCTTTGCAGTTTCGACAGATTCCCATCTGTCTCTGCTTGAAGGGTCTCACCGGATACAGAGATGGGGAAAATCTAGACGGGTGTGGGTCAAACAAGGGCAGAAAGGACTATATTCGGTCACCATCTCGGTCAGCAAGGATGAGCTGTGCCCACGAGGACCTGCTTCCAGACTGTAATGCTCTACGAAAACAGATATTCTTCACCAGATGATAGGAGCGAGTCAGATGGGTCCTGATAATAGTCTGGTGGTTCCCCATTCGTCAGCTTTTAAAGCCACTTCAGTGAATGAAGAATTTCCCAGCTTCCAGACCCCAATACCCACCCAGTAGTCCGGGCCTCCGCGGTTCCACGGGTCCAGACTGCCACGCGTGCTTTCGAGGGACACTTGGACTGCAGCAAGCGACAAAATAAATGGTGTTGGAGATTGACGGGAGATGCAATGGAGGGATACAAAATCATGAGGGGTATAGATAGGGCAAATGCAAGCAGGCTTTTTCCACTGAGGTTGGGTGGGATTAGGACCAGAGGTCACAGGTCACGGGCGGAAGGTGAAAGGTAAAGGAAACCTGAGGGAAACTCCTTCATTCAGCACGATGGAGCGGGTGTGGAATGAGCTGCCAAGGGAGGTGGTGACAGTGGGTTCAATTCCAATATTTGAAGTGTTTTTGGTTAAGTACATAGATGGAGGAGTATAGTCCAGGGGCGGGGGAGGTGGGACTGGGTGGAGTGACAATATGGTACGGGCCAGGTGGGTCGAAGGACCTGTTTCTCTGCTCTATGACGCTTAAAATGGAGGGAGCCTAAGGGTTAAAATGGAGGGAGCCAAAATGGAGGACATCTTGACAGAAGGGATGTGCCTTTGGTGCCTGGGTAAGCTGATCATTATTTGAAGGCTTTGCAGTGCGTTGGGGAGTTGGACCTAGTACATATGGGTACCATGACAGAGAAAGTAGGGCAGAAATGGACTTCCAGCAGTCTATTCCTAGTCTGCAGCATAGCTATGGATGTTTTAGAGACACATTTTAAACGAGGATTTGCAATTTAAAAAAATATCAGATATTGCAATGCTTAACTCAAACTACTTGGGCAAAGAACAACAGACAATCAGTAAGATTCTGGAAATTCTATTTATTTATTGAGATACGATCAGCATGGGTGAATTGCGCTGAAAGGCTTGTTCCTGTACCATGAAGCTGAAAAGATAATTAGTTTTATCCAATTAAAGGCCTGAGTTCCTCCAAGATTTTGTGTGTCGCTCGGATCTCCAGCATCTGCAGATTTTCTCTTATCAGAGTTATCTAGGCAGTCAGGATGGAATAGACATGGAGAGGATGTTTCCAATAATGGGAGAGTCTAGGAGCTCAGAATAGAAGGATAATCCTTTAGAACAGAGACGAGGAGGAATTTCTTTAGCCAGAGGCTGGTGAATCTGTGGAATTCGTTGCCACAGACGGAAGTGGAGGCAAAGTCATTGGATATATTTCAAGCAGACGTTGACAGGTTCTTGATCGGTCAGGATGTCAAAAGTTACGGGGAGAAGGCAGGGGAGTGGGGTGAAGAGGGTGAATAAGTCGGCCATGATGGAATGGAGGAGCATTCTCGATGGGCTGAATGGCCTACAAGATGGCGGTGCACACTGTCGCAGCGGCCGCTCCAGCTCCAACTAATGGTGCAATTGTCCGTCCTTTTCGTCTTTCCTATGATCACAGAAGACTGCCGGATATTAAGAACACCAAGTCCACCTCACTCAGCGAGCTATTGGACGGCAGAGGAGTTCCTCCGCTCAGGCTGTTAACGTACCGTGTCGTCGCCCAAGGAAGGGGGCGTCAGGAGTGGCCCGCAAGGAAACAGAACTGGTATTCGTGCAAGACCGAATGCAGGCCAGCTCTCCCATCGATACTGCTTTCAAAAGCTCGATCACCAGGAAATAAAGTAGATTACCCGAGTCTGGGACTGAGCCGGCATGAGATGAAGGACTGCCGTGCAGCTATCCTGACGGAAACGTGGCTCCAAGATGCCGCTCCTGAAAAGGCCATCCAGCCAGAGGGTTCATCTCTAATCGGGCTGAATGTCTTTTACGCTAGATTTGACGTACGTAACCTGCCTTAACGACTGCCGTCCGGTGGTATAGCCATCAACAAGAATGAAGTGCTTTGAGCGGCTGGGTTATGGATCACATTAAAGCCCATCTGCCTGCTCTCCCCAGTTCGCCTATTGTTCAAATTGGTCCGCCGGTGAAGCCACAGTCTCTGCTCTCCACTGCGTCCTCTCCCAGGACGCCACCTATCAGCTGCAGCTCTGCGTTCCATCATCCCTCAGAAGCTGGTGGGCAAGCTGCCCTTGTTGGGTCTCAACACCTCCCTCCGTAACTGGGTCCTGGGCTTTTTTTGGCAGAACGGCCACAGCCGGTCCATGTTGGCAGGGACATCTCTAGCTCCATCACGCTGAGCACCGGTGCACTCCCCACCCACACCAGGCTGTTGTTCATCTGCTGACACCTGGCTGCCCTGCTAGATCCGGTTTGAACCAAACCAAGTGCACTAAATCACACAGCAGTAGCTTGCCTCATCAAGGACGATAAGGAGATGGCGGATAGAGGGCTGGTAGAGCACACGACCGAAGAGGTGACTGTGGATTTTACAGCGGTGTGGGCTAACCTCTCCTCACTACAAACGAACACTCCTAAGGAGAGACTTAGGAGTGCCAGGTTTTCGAGGAATACACACAAGGGGCGATCTCCTCTGGTTCCTCAACACCACCTCTTTAGCCAACAAAGCACAGCAGCGTCTCCGCTTCCTGAGGAGTCTGAGGTGAGCAAGGCCACCTGGCCCCACCATTCTAACCAATTCTTACAGGAGCATCATCGAGAGCTTCCTGACCAGCTGAGAGGAACACTGGCGTCTCTCGTCCACCCATCAGATAGCTATCTGGAGCACTGCGTACGCAGGGCCCTTATCATTGACAATGATCTCTCCCACCTGCCCAACAACCCCCCCCGCCCCCACCATCAAGCAGGAGGTCCCGTTAGCATTAGGACAAGGACTGTGAGAATCTGAAACAGTTTCTTGACCCAGGCTGTAAGACGACTGAACTCCCTGCCAGCACCCAGGCCTCGTCACGTATGAAGCGCCAGTGGCGTTATACTGTTTACTTTCTAAACTTGTGTCGTAAGTGCACCTCATTATTTACTCAGAATCAGAATCAGGTTTAGTATCACTGGCACATGTTGTGAAATTTGCTGTCTTTGTGGCAACAGTACACAGTAATACAGAATAGTCGATAAAATACGGTGCATTAGGTCGTATCCATGCGTTCATTGTCCATTCAGGAATCGGACGGCAGAGGGGAAGAAGCTGTTCCTGAATCGTTGAGTGTGTGCCTTCAGGCTTCTGTACCTCCGTCCTGATGGTAGTGATGAGAACAAGATGATGGGGGGTCCTTAATGACGGACGCCGCCTTTCTGAGACACCGCTCCTTGAAGATGTCCTGGATACTACGGAGGCTGGTGCCCATGATGGAGCTGACTGAGTTTACAACTCTCCGCAGCTTGTTTCGATCCTGTGCAGTAGATTCAACCCTCACAGCAGACAGTGATGCAGCCAGTTAGAATGTTCTCCACGGTACATCTATAAATATATTTGCGAGCGTCTTCTCAAACTCCTGATAAAATACAGCTGCTGCCGTGCCTTCTTTGTGACTACATCGACGTGTTGGGCCCAGGTTAGGTCTTCAGAGATATTGACACCCAGGAACTTGAAGTTGCTCACTGTCTCCACTTCTGATCCCTCTCTGATGGCTGGAGTGTATTTCCTCGTCTTTCCCGTTCTGAAGCCCACACTCAGTTCCTTGGACAAGAGGAATTCTGCAGATGCTGGAAATTCAAGCAACACACATCAAAGTTGCTGGTGAACGCAGCAGGCCAAGCAGCATCTATATAGATGCTGCCTGGCCTGCTGCGTTCACCAGCAACTTTGATGTGTATTACTCAGTTCCTTGGTCTTGCTGACGCTGAGTACCAGGTTATTGCTGCGACACCACTGAACCAGCTGGTAAATCTTGCTCCTGTACGCCCTCTTGTCTCCATCTGAGATCCTGCCAACAATAGCTGTGCCGTCAGCAAATTTACAGATGCTGTTTGAGCTATGCCTAGCCACACAGTCAGAGGTGTAGAGAGAGTAGAGCAGTGGGCTAAGCACACATCCCCGAGGTGCGCCAGTGTTGACTGTCAGCGAGGTGGAGATGTGACTTCTGATTCACACAGACTGGGGTAATACTACGCTGGCGTGTTGCACTGGAGTTATATGTATTGTGTTGTGAACACTGGTCTGGAGGAACATTGTTCTGTCTGGCAGTTTACGCATGAAGGATTGAATGAACTGAATGTGAATTTGAACACTTGTGGTCCGAGCGCAACATCTGCAGTGTAAACTGTACCAACACCAGGCCCAATGGACAATAACTGACTCATCATGCCTCCCGTTTCCTGGAACTGTCAGCATTCTCTCAGCGATAGGTGCGGATATACGGCGAGCATTCTTGCTTGGTACTGGTTTGGAGCCGTGAGTGCACAGGATCGAGAAGAGCTATAGAGGGTTGTAAACTCATCGCGGGCACTAGCCTTCCCGCCATCGAGGAATTCTTCAAAAGGCGGCAACCATCGTGAAGTACCCTCGCTGTCCAGGACATGCCCTCTTCTCATTGCCACCATCAGTACAGGAGCCCGACGACACACACTCAGCGCTTTCCGAACAGCCTCTTCCCCTCAGCCATCAGGTTTCCCTGAACACTACGTAACTATACAGCTCTCTTTTTGTACGATTTATTTTGATGTACTGTTATTGCAACTTCAAGTTTTTTTTTTTAAATGTATCACGCTGCGGCAACACAACAAATTTCACGGCATACGTCCGTGACGATAAACCTGATTCTAGCCCTTGCTTTCGGGATCCTCAGATACTTAGTCGCTGCCTGAAGATTACATTAATTGCAGATCAGGACAGAAAGAATGATTCAAGAATGTCCTCGTGGGTTTCTTGAGGTTAAAAGAAGAAAAGGAGCGACCTCACGGATTTCCTGGAATCCCCGTCCCAGAAGTAGCATTTGGGGTGGTATTTCTATCTTATAACATAAGTGCTCCCGTGCTAGTAACTTCCTTGCGAATCGTTTCTCCGTGGACTCGGCCCGCGCTTCTCGATGTTTCAGTAAATCAGTCAGCATGACCAAAGACCCCACCCAACCCTGGTAATTCTCTCTTCTCCTCCTTCCCATCGGGCAGAAGACACAGAAGCCTAAAATCACACATCACCAGGCTCAGGGACAGCTTCCTGAACAGTCTATAAAACCATAAGTCAGAGGAGCAGAAACAGGCCATTCGGCCCATAAGATCTGCTGCCCCATTCCATCATGGCTGATTCATTTCCCCTCTCAGCCAATTCTCCTGCCTTCTCCCCATAATCTAATCAAGAACCTATCAATCGACACACATCAAAATTGCTGGTGAACGCAGCAGGCCAGGCAGCATCTCTAGGAAGAGGTACAGTCGACGTTTCAGGCCGAGACCCTTCATCAGGACTAGTCTTCACCAGCAATTCTGATGTGTGTTGCTTGAATTTCCAGCATCTGCAGAATTCCTGTTGTTTAAGAACCTATCAATCTTCACTTTAATTATATCCAATGACTCAGCATCCACAGCTGTTGGCGGCGATGAATTCCACTGACTCACCACCCACTGGCTAAAGAAATTGCTCCTCATCTCTGTTCTAAAAGGACGTCCTTCTATTCTGAGGCTGTGCCCTCTGGTCATAGACTCCCCTCACTATTGGAAACATCCTCTCCATGTCCACTCTATCTAGGCCTTTCAATATTCGATGGGTTTCAGTGAGAACCCCCCCTTCATTCTTCTAACCTCTAGAGCCATCAAATGTGAACCTTTTCATTCCCAGGGTCATCCTTGTGAACCTCCTCTAGACCTCCTCCGATGCCAGGACATCCTCTCTTAGATAAGGGGCACAAAACTGCTCACAATGCCCCCTAGAATGATAAGATGGACATTTGACCCCACAATAGAACATAGAATAGTACAGCACATTACAGGCCCTTCAGCCCACAATGTTGTGCCAACCCTCAAACCCCGCCTCCCATATAACCCCCCACCTTAAATTCCTCCATATACCTGTCTAGTAGTCTCTTAAACTTCACTAGTGTATCTGCCTCCACCACTGACTCAGGCAGTGCATTCCACGCACCAACCACTCTCTGATTAAAAAACCTTCCTCTAATATCCGCCTTGAACTTCCCACCCCTTACCTTAAAGCCATGTCCTCTTGTATTGAGCAGTGGTGCCCTGGGAAAGAGGCGCTGGCTATCCACTCTATCTATTCCTCTTAATATCTTGTATATCTTTATCATGTCTCCTCTCATCCTCCTTCTCTCCAAAGAGTGAAGCCCTAGCTCCCTTAATCTCTGATCATAATCCATACCAGGCAGCATCCTGGTAAATCTCCTCTGTACCCTTTCCAGTGCTTCCACATCCTTCCTATAGTGAGGCGACCAGAACTGGACACAGTACTCCAAGTGTGGCCTAACCAGAGTTTTATAGAGCTGCATCATTACATCGCGACTCTTAAACTCTATCCCTCGACTTATGAAAGCGAAGTCGAAAAATTACTAAGCACAAAATAATATTAGGTGATTGGATGTAAACAGTAGTATATCTACCTGTGAGGCAACTTACAGGGATCTGTGGATATGTACCCCCAGATCCCTCTGCTCCTCCACACCCCTCTGCTCCTCTACACTACCAAGTATCCTGGCATTTACTTTGTACTCTGCCTTGGAGTTTGTCCTTCCATAGTGTACCACCTCACACTTCTCCGGGTTGAACTCCATCTGCCACTTCTCAGCCCACTTCTGCATCCTATCAATGTCTCTCTGCAAACTTTGACAATCCTCTACACTATCTACAATACCACCAACTTTTGTGTCGTCTGCAAACTTGCCAACCCACTCTTCTACCCTCACATCCAGGTCGTTAATAAAAATCACGAAAAGTAGAGGTCCCAGAACAGATCCCTGTGGGACACCACTAGTCACAACCCTCCAATCTGAATGTACTCCCTCCACCACCACCCTCTGCCTTCTGCAGGCAAGCCAGCTCTGAACTCACCTGGCCAAACTTCCCTGGATCCCATGCCTTCTGATTTTCTGAACAAGCCTACCGTGTGGAACCTTGTCAAATGCCTTACGAAAGTCCATGTAGATCACATCCACTGCACTACCCTCATCTATATGCCTGGTCACCTCCTCAGAGAACTCTTATCAGGCTTGTTAGACACGATCTGCCCTTCACAAAGTCATGCTGACTGTCCCTGATCAGACCATGATTTTCTAAATGCCCATAGATCCTATCTCTAAGAATCTTTTCCAACAGCTTTCCCACCACAGACGCAAGGCTCACTGGTCTATAATTATCTGGACTATCCCTACTACCTTTTTTGAATGAGGAGACAATATTTGCCTCCCTCCAATCCTCCGGTACCATTCCCGTGGACAACGAGGACATAAAGATCCTAGCCAGAGGCTCAGCAATCTCTTCCCTCGTCTCATGGAGCAGCCTGGGGAATATTCCGTCAGGCCCCGGGGACTTACCCGTCCTAATGTATTTTAACAACAACACCTCCTCTCCCTTAATATCAACATGCTCCAGAACATCAACCTCACTCATATTGTCCTCACCGGCATCAAGTTCCCTCTCATTGGTGAATACCGAAGAGAAGTATTCATTGGGGACCTCGCTCACTTCCACAGCCTCCAGGCACATCTTCCCACCTTTATCTCTAATCGGTCCTACCTTCACTCCTGTCATCCTTTTTTTCTTCACATAATTGAAGAATGCCTTGGGGTTTTCCTTTACCCTACTCGTCAAGGCCTTCTCATGCCCCCTTCTTGCTCCTCTCAGCCCCTTAAGCTCCTTTCTTGCTTCCCTATATTCCCCAATAGACCCATCTGATCCTTGCTTCCTAAACCTCATGTATGCTGCCTTCTTCCACCTGACTAGATTTTCCACCTCACTTGTCACCCATGGGTCCTTCACCCTACCATTCTTTAGTTAATCTTCCTCACCGGGACAAATTTATCCCTAAGATCCTGCAAGAGATCTCTAAACATCGACCACATGTCCGTAGCACAGTTCCCTGAAAAAACATCAACCAATTCACACCCGCAAGTTCTAGCCTTATAGCCTCATAATTTGCCTTTCCCCAATTAAAAATTTTCCTGTCCTCTCTGATTCTATCCTTTTCCATGATAATGTTAAAGGCCAGGGAGTGGTGGTCACTGTCCCCCAGATGCTCACCCACTGAGAGATCTGTGACCTGACCAGGTTCATTACCTAGTACTAGATCTAGTATGGCATTCCCCCTGGTCGGCCTGTCAACATACTGTGACAGGAAGCCATCCTGGACACACTAACAAACTCTGCCCCATCTAAACCCTTAGAACTAATCAGGTGCCAATCAATATTAGGGAAGTTAAAGTCACCCATGATGACAACCCTGTTATTGCACCTTTCCGAAATCTGCCTCCCAATCTGCTCCTCTGTATCTCTGCTGCTACCAGGGGGCCTATAGAATACACCCAGTAGAGTAACTGCTCCCTTCCTGGACCTGACTTCCACCCATATTGACTCAAAAGAGGATCCTGCTACATTACCCACCCTTTCTGTAGCTGTAATAGTATCCCTGACCAGTAATGCCACCCCTCCTCCCCTTTTTCCACCCTCTCCATCCCTTTTAAAGCACTGAAATCCAGGAATATTGAGAATCCATTCCTGCCCTGGTGCCAGCCAAGTCCCTGTAATGGCCACTATATCATAATTCCATGTATGTATCCAAGCTCTCAGTTCATCACCTTTGTTCCTGATGCTTCTTGCATTGAGGTAGTCTAACTAGTTATGGCCTTGTCCCTTACCTTACTGTAACAACTCACTCTGCATTCTGTCATGACCTGCCCCTTGTCCTACCTCGATGCACTGACACGATGAAATGATCTGCATGGATGGCGAGAAAGCAGTTTCTGCACTGGAACTCAGTACATCGAATAATATTAAACCAAGTTACTGGCTGATTGCCTCGAGTCCGTGCTTCAAGAGCCAACACCACTGGCCAGCAAGAAAAATCCCCCTCTCCTCTCTCTCTTTGCCTCCTGCCAGCCAGCCAATCTTCTGTTTATCCTTGTATCTTTCCTGTAATACCATGGACTCTGATCTTGTTTAGCAGTCTCGTGTGACCTTGTCAAAGGACTTCTGAAAATCCAAATACACAACGTCCACAGCCCCTACCTTTGTCTATCCTGTCCTCAAAGAATTCTAACATTTGTCAGGGAAGATTTCCCCTTAAGGAAACCATGGTGACTTTGGCCTATTTTATCATGTATCTCCAAGTACCCTGGAACCTTGCCCCTAATGGTGGACTCTAACATCTGCCAACCTCTAAAGTCGGGCTAACTGGCCTATAATGTCCTGTCTTTTGCTTCCTTCCCTCTTAAAGAGTGGAGTGAAATTTGCAATTTTCCAGTCTTTTGGACCCATTTTAATACCCCCACACTGCTGATGCCTCCACAATCTCTTTGGCGGCCTCCCAGAACCCTGGGGTGTAGTCTACCTGGTCCAGGTGACTTACCTACCTGCAGACCTCTCAGCTTCCCAAGCACCTTCTCCTTAGTAATAGCAACTGTGCTCACTTCTGTCCCCAACACTCTAAAATTTCTGCTATACTGCTAGTCTTCCACAGTGAAGTCTGATGCAAAATACTTATTCAGTTCATTCACCATTTCTTTGTTCCCTATTACTACCTCTCCAGCATCTTTTTCCAGCATTCCAATATCTACGCTTGCCTCTCTTTTACTCATATCTGAAAAAATCCTTTGGTATCTTGTATTATTGTCTAACTTAACTTCTTATTTCAACTTTTCTCTCCTTATTGCTTTATTGTTTTCTGTAGTTTCTTCCCCCCCCATCCTCTTTCTTCCCACTAATCTAAGCAGTTTTGTATGCCCTCCTTTTTGCTTTAATGCTGGCTTTGACCCCCATGCCAGACACAGTTGCCTCATCCTCCCTCTAGAATGCTTCTTCCTTGGGATGAACTGATCCCATGTCTTTCTAATTGCCCCCAGAAAATGCAGCCATTGCTGTTCTGCCATCATCCCTGCTAGTGTCCCCTTCCAATCAACTATGGCCACATGCATCTGGGTTACCTTTACTCCACGGTAATACTGATTTGAGCTTCTCTCTGCCAAACTATTAAGTGAATTCTATCATATTATGATCACTGCTTACCTTAATCTCACTAATCAAAGCTGGTTTATTACACAACACAAAATCTAGAATTGCCTGTTTCCTAGTGGGCTAGGCCATAAGCTACTCTAAATAGGCATTCTACAATTTCCTTCTCTTGGGATCCAGCATCAATCTGGTTTTCCCAATCTACCTGTGTATTGAAATCCCCCTCCACGATCGTAACATTGCCCTTTTCCCATGCCTTTGTAGCCCACATCCTGGCTACTGTTCGGGGGCCTGTATAGAACTTCCCTCTGGGTCTTTTTACTCTTGCAGTTGTGAAGATAAGAACAGGAGAAATAGGTGCAGGAGTCGGCCATCTGGCCCGTTGAGCCTGCTCTGTCATTCAATAAGATCATGGCTGATCTAGCCATGGACTCATCTCCACCTACCTGCCCTTTCCCCATTACCCTTAATTCCCCTACTATCCAACAATCTATCTAACCTGTTTACAAAGGAAACCACCTCTGCTTCGTTGGGCAGAGAATTCCACAGATTCACCACTCTCTGGGAAAAGCAGTTCCTCCTCATCTCCGTCCCAAACCTTGAAGCTATGTCCCCTAGTTCTACTCACAAGGATTCTATGTCTCCTGATCCTACAGTATGTCACTCCTTTCCAAGGATTTGATTTCATTGTCTACCCCATCCCCTCCACCCGCCTGCCTGCCCTTTGTATGCCAAACTCCCAGCTGTGAGCTTCTCTCAGACATGACTTAGTGATGCATCACGTCATCTAACCCTCGCTGAACCATTTAAACTACCTGCTCCCGTCGCCCTACCATCCATGTACCGATCCAAACTTCTCTTAAACGTTGAAATCGAGCTGGCACGCACCACTTGAGCTGGCAACTCGTTCCACACTCTCACCACTCACCAAGTGAAGTTTCCCCTCATGTTCCCCTTGAACTTTTCACCTTTCACCCTTAACCCATGACCTCTGGTTGTAGTCCCACCCAACCTCACTGCATTTACCCTACCTATACCCCTCATAATTTGTATACTTCTACCAAATCTCCCCTTGATCTTGTACATTCTAAGGAATAAAGTCCTAACCTATTCAATCTTTCCTTATAACTAAGGTCCGGCAATATCCTTGTAAATTTTCTGTGTACTCTTTCAACCTTATTCACTGTAGGTAGGTGATCAAATTAGGAATTTACCACCCTCCTTTTCAATTTTGCCTCCATGTTGTTTTAAGTAAAATTTTTATCCCTTTCTAAACTATGTTATTTTTTATTCTGGAAATTTCTCCTGCACTCTCTTCCCCTTTTACTTTGTTCATACTTCCCCCAGCTCTTGAACCTCGGTTGTTCCCCCCCCCCCACCCCCCGGCTGGTTAGACGATTCGCCAGGAAATGCTGATGAACTATAAGTGTCAACGACAGCCCAGAATGCTTTAAGAATCTCAGTGGGGGCGGGCGGACTGGCAGATGACATGCCCCTACCCCTCCGCAGACTCTGCACCTAAAAGTCAAACTGTGATTTTACGGGGCACCGATCTCTGATTGTTTATTTTTTATCTCTTCTTTATTGAGGTACAGCGCAGAATAGGCTGTCCCAGCCCTTCGAGCTGCACCACCCAGCAATGATCCTAGGCTATTCACAATCTACAATGGCTGGTTAACCTCCCAACTGGTACGTCTTTGGACTGTGTGGGCGGGAACAGGAGCACCCGGAGGAAACCCAGGCAGTCATGGGGAGAGCGTACAAACCCCTTACAGGCAGCAATGCAAATTGAACCCGGGTCCCTGGTGTTGTAAGGCATCGTGCTAATCACGACGCTGCCGTACCACTTGCAAAAGAACGCCTCCCCTAAAAGAACAAGAATAACTCCAAGGAGTCCGAGAGATTCTGCCAGTGCTGGAAATCTAGAGCAACACACAAAGAAAATGCTGGGGGAACTCAGCAGGTCAGGCAGCATCCATGGAACGGAGTAAACCGTCGATGTTTCGGGCCAAGACCCTTCAACAACCTTGTCTTACGCTGCCCGCACAAACATTATCCCTGTCACTGAAGCAAAGTACTCATTATCGGCCTCTTACCTGATAGATGGCTTCATCGCAGGCACTCTGTAGACCAAGGTTCACCATGGTGTTCTGCAGTGTACGGCCCATGTAAAACTCCAGCGACAGGTAGTAGATACGCTGAGAGGGAGAGAGGTCAAATGTTAACAGTCCTGGTAAACGGCGGCACAATATTTGAGCTGCTGCACACCTGACAACGAAGCTGGAAATGGTCAACGCGGCATAATGGCCTCCGGCTCACGTGCCTGAAGGAGAAACGGTCTTGGTTGTTGAAGAATTACATTGCCAAAACACGGCTATAGCACCTCAATCTGCAAATTAGGTTCTCCAGAATAATGCTTACAGCAGGCAGGTGGTGTTTAGAAAAGTGAGGGAGATGTTACAGACTGACCTCAGGTCAGGAACACCTCACTTATGGACACCTGCACTTTACACGGAGCATAACATTATTGAGACAATAAGACCTCAAGATATAGGAGCAGAACTAGACCACAGACCCATCGAGTCTGCTCCACCATTTCATCATGGCTGATCCATTTTTGCTCTCAACCCCATTCTCCTGTCTTCATCCCCGTAAGCTTTCATGCCCTGACTAATCTAGGGCCTCTCATCCTCCGTCTCAAATACACCCAATGACCTGGCCTCCACAGCTGCCTGTGGCAATGAATTCCAAAGATTCGCCACTCTCTGGCTACAGAAATTCCTCCTCACCTCTGTTCCAAATGGATGGCCCCCTGATCTGAGGCTGCTCTCCTCCACGACAGGAAACATTTTTTGTACATCGATTTTACTAGGGTTTTCAACATTCAATAGGTTTCAATGAGATGCCCTCTCATTCTTATAAACTGCGGTATGAGCCCAGAGCCATCAAATATCAAATGCACCTCATACATTGTGTGTGTGTGTGTGTGTGTGTGTGTGTGTGTGTGTGTGTGTGTGTGTGTGTGTGTGATACATTAACCCTTTTATTCCTGGAATCATTCTCACGAACTTCCTCTGGACCCTCTCCAAAGTCAGCACATCCTTTCTTAGACAAGGGGCCCAAACTACTCACAATACTCCAAGTGAGGCCCTGCCAGGGCTTTATAAAGTCTCAACATTTCACCTTTGCTCTTATATTCTAGTCCTCTTGAAATGAATGCTAACATTTCATTTGTCTTCCTCATCCTTTGGGCAATCCCGCATGAGGACTCCCAAGTCCCTTTGCAACTCTTGATTTTGGAATTTTCTCCCCGTTTAGAAAACAGTTCCTTCTACCAAAGTGCACGACCGTACACTTCCGGACACTGTGTTCCATTTGCCACTTCTTTGCCCAGTCTCCCAATCTGGCTAAGTCCTTCCGCAGCCTTCCTGCTTCCTCAACACTAACTGCCCCTCCACCTATCATCCACACAGCTGGCCACAAGGCCATTAATTCTAATCAACGACACATTGCGTTAAAAAGCAGTCCCAACACCGACCCCTGCAGAATACCACTAGACACCAGCAGCCAACAAGACGCCCCTTATTCCCACACTTTGCCTGCTGCCAATCAGCCAATCCTCTACCCACGGTAGTATCTTGTTAAGCATGTGTGGCACCTTGTCAAAGGCCTTCTAAAAATTCGACTACACAACATCCACCAATTCTGCTTTGTCTATCCTGCTTGTTATTTCCTCAAGGAATTCCAGCAGATTTGACAGGTAAGATCTTCACTTAAGGAAACCATGCTGACTTTAGCCTATTTTATCATGTGCCTCCAAGTAACCCAAAATCACACCTTTAACTCGACTCCAGCATCTTTCCAACCACAGAGCTCAGACAAACTGGGCTATAATTTTCTGCTTCCCATTCTTCTTGAATAGTGGAGTGACACTGCAACTTCCCATTCCTCTGGAACCATCCTAGTATCTCGTGTTTCATGAAACATCACTACCAATACCTCCACAATCTCCCCAGCCACCTCTTTCAGAATCCTGGGGTGTTGTCGATCTGACCAGGGACCTTACCTATCTTCAGACTTTCAGCTTCCCAAAGCACCTTCTCCTAGTAATAGCAATTGTGCTCACTTCTGTCCGCTGACAGTCTCAATGACCAACATACTGCTAGTGTCTTGCACAGTGAATACGGATGCAAAATACTTACTTAATTACTACCCCTCCAGCGTCATGATATCTACTCTCGTCTCTCTTTTTCTTTTTATGTATTTGAAAAAAACTTTTGGTATCCTCTTTGGTATTATTGGCTAGCTTACCTTTATATATCATCTTTTCTCTCCTTATGGAATTTTTAGTTGTCTTCTGCTGGTTTTTAAAAGTTTTCCAATCCTCTAACTTCCCACTAATTTTTGCTCTTATATGTCCTCTCTTGTGCTTTTATAGTGTTTTTGATTTCCCTTGTCAGCATCATCCTGCCTTCAGAACGCAACTACTTCTTGTTTAGGATGTACCTATCCCGCGCCTTTCAAATTGCTTCCACGAACTCCAGCCACTGCTGTTCTGCCATCATCCCTGCTCATGGCCCTTGCAATCAACTTTGGCCAGCTCCTCTCTGATGCTTCTATAATTCACTTTACTCCACTGTTACATCTGACTTTAACTTCTCCCTCTTAAACTGCAGGGCGAAGTCTATCATATTATGATTATTGTCCCCTAAGGTTTCCTTTACCTTAAGCTCCTGAATCAAATCCGGTTCATTACACACATCCAATCCAGAATAGCCTTGAGTTCTAGTGGGCTCAACCACAAGCTGCTCAAAAAAAAACAACGGGTAGGCATTCTACAAATTCTCTCTCTTGGGACCCAACACCAATCTGACATCTCTCAAAATGCTGTATCCTGATATCACAAGCAACAGACCCATCCCCACCGGTACTGTACCACAGTGTTACACAGTGACAGACCCATCCCCACTGGTACCGTACCCCGGTGTTATACAGTGACAGACCCGTCCCCACCGGTACCGTACCCCGGTGTTATACAGCGACAGACCCGTCCCCACCGGTACCGTACCCCGGTGTTATACAGCGACAGACCCGTCCCCACCGGTACCGTACCCCGGTGTTATACAGCGACAGACCCGTCCCCACCGGTACCGTACCCCGGTGTTATACAGCGACAGACCCGTCCCCACCGGTACCGTACCCCGGTGTTATACAGCGACAGACCCGTCCCCACCGGTACCGTACCCCGGTGTTATACAGCGACAGACCCGTCCCCACCGGTACCGTACCCCGGTGTTATACAGCGACAGACCCGTCCCCACCGGTACCGTACCCCGGTGTTATACAGCGACAGACCCGTCCCCACCGGTACCGTACCCCGGTGTTATACAGCGACAGACCCGTCCCCACCGGTACCGTACCCCGGTGTTATACAGCGACAGACCCGTCCCCACCGGTACCGTACCCCGGTGTTATACAGTGACAGACCCGTCCCCACCGGTACCGTACGCCGGTGTTATACAGCGACAGACCCGTCCCCACCGGTACCGTACCCTGGTGTTATACAGCGACAGACCCGTCCCCACCGGTACCGTACCCTGGTGTTATACAGCGACAGACCCGTCCCCACCGGTACCGTACCCTGGTGTTATACAGCGACAGACCCGTCCCCACCGGTACCGTACCACGGTGTTATACAGCGACAGACCCGTCCCCACCGGTACCGTACCACGGTGTTATACAGCGACAGACCCGTCCCCACCGGTACCGTACCACGGTGTTATACAGCGACAGACCCGTCCCCACCGGTACCGTACCACGGTGTTATACAGCGACAGACCCGTCCCCACCGGTACCGTACCACGGTGTTATACAGCGACAGACCCGTCCCCACCGGTACCGTACCACGGTGTTATACAGCGACAGACCCGTCCCCACCGGTACCGTACCACGGTGTTATACAGCGACAGACCCGTCCCCACCGGTACCGTACCACGGTGTTATACAGCGACAGACCCGTCCCCACCGGTACCGTACCACGGTGTTATACAGCGACAGACCCGTCCCCACCGGTACCGTACCACGGTGTTATACAGCGACAGACCCGTCCCCACCGGTACCGTACCCTGGTGTTATACAGTGACAGACCCGTCCCCACCGGTACCGTACCACAGTGTTATACAGTGACAGACCCGTCCCCACCGGTACCGTACCCTGGTGTTATACAGTGACAGACCCATCCCCACCGGTACTGTACCACAGTGTTATACAGTGACAGACCCTGGTGTTATACAGTGACAGACCCGTCCCCACCGGTACCGTACCCCGGTGTTATACAGTGACAGACCCGTCCCCACCGGTACCGTACCCCGGTGTTATACAGTGACAGACCCGTCCCCACCGGTACCGTACCCCGGTGTTATACAGTGACAGACCCGTCCCCACCGGTACCGTACCCCGGTGTTATACAGTGACAGACCCGTCCCCACCGGTACCGTACCCCGGTGTTATACAGTGACAGACCCGTCCCCACCGGTACCGTACCCCGGTGTTATACAGTGACAGACCCGTCCCCACCGGTACCGTACCCCGGTGTTATACAGCGACAGACCCGTCCCCACCGGTACCGTACCCCGGTGTTATACAGCGACAGACCCGTCCCCACCGGTACCGTACCCCGGTGTTATACAGCGACAGACCCGTCCCCACCGGTACCGTACCCCGGTGTTATACAGCGACAGACCCGTCCCCACCGGTACCGTACCCCGGTGTTATACAGCGACAGACCCGTCCCCACCGGTACCGTACCCCGGTGTTATACAGCGACAGACCCGTCCCCACCGGTACCGTACCCCGGTGTTACACAGCGACAGACCCGTCCCCACCGGTACCGTACCCCGGTGTTACACAGCGACAGACCCGTCCCCACCGGTACCGTACCCCGGTGTTACACAGCGACAGACCCGTCCCCACCGGTACCGTACCCCGGTGTTACACAGCGACAGACCCGTCCCCACCGGTACCGTACCCCGGTGTTACACAGCGACAGACCCGTCCCCACCGGTACCGTACCCCGGTGTTACACAGCGACAGACCCGTCCCCACCGGTACCGTACCCCGGTGTTATACAGCGACAGACCCGTCCCCACCGGTACCGTACCCCGGTGTTATACAGTGACAGACCCGTCCCCACCGGTACCGTACCCCTGTGTTATACAGTGACAGACCCGTCCCCACCGGTACCGTACCCCGGTGTTATACAGTGACAGACCCGTCCCCACCGGTACCGTACCCTGGTGTTATACAGTGACAGACCCGTCCCCACCGGTACCGTACCCCGGTGTCATACAGTGACAGACCCGTCCCCACCGGTACCGTACCCTGGTGTTACACAGTGACAGACCCGTCCCCACCGGTGCCGTACCACGGTGTTATACAGTGACAGACCCGTCCCCACCGGTACCGTACCCTGGTGTTATACAGTGACAGACCCATCCCCACCGGTACCGTACCACGGTGTTATACAGTGACAGACCCGTCCCCACCGGTACCGTACCACAGTGTTCATAGTGACAGACCCGTCCCCACCGGTACCGTACCCTGGTGTTATACAGTGACAGACCCGTCCCCACCGGTACCGTACCCTGGCGTTATACAGTGACAGACCCGTCCCCACCGGTACCGTACCCCGGTGTCACACCAGTGACAGACCTGTCCCCACCGGTACCGTACCCCGGTGTTATACAGCGACAGACCCGTCCCCACCGGTACCGTACCCCGGTGTTATACAGCGACAGACCCGTCCCCACCGGTACCGTACCCCGGTGTTATACAGTGACAGACCCGTCCCCACCGGTACCGTACCCCGGTGTTATACAGTGACAGACCCGTCCCCACCGGTACCGTACCCCGGTGTTATACAGTGACAGACCCGTCCCCACCGGTACCGTACCCCGGTGTTATACAGTGACAGACCCGTCCCCACCGGTACCGTACCCCGGTGTTATACAGTGACCGACCCATCCCCACCGGTACTGTACCACAGTGTTATACAGTGACAGACCCTGGTGTTATACAGTGACAGACCCGTCCCCACCGGTACCGTACCCCGGTGTTACACAGGGACAGACCCGTCCCCACCGGTACCGTACCCCGGTGTTATACAGTGACAGACCCGTCCCCACCGGTACCGTACCCTGGTGTCACACAGTGACAGACCCGTCCCCACCGGTACCGTACCCCAATGTTTTATATTTGAGGTGTACCCTCGGCAGTAAAATATCTTAGTGTTATACAGAGACCAGAGACACACCTTGTACGTGTTGCACACAAGTCGGGTATTCATACCTTGGGAGACATTGTACTGGTGAAGGGCCTAGAAAGACTAGCTACAATCGACTCTGTTCAAGAGCCTTGAGGTAACGTTACAGGTTATAAATCCTGGTTAGACCACACCTGGAATATCATGTTCAGTGCTGGTCGTGTCAGTATAGGAATGACGCTTTAGAGGAGATTTACCGAGATGCTATCTGGATTAGAGAGCATGCCTTACGAGGAAAGGCTGAGCGAGCCAGGGCTTTTCTCTTTGAAGCAAAGGAGGATGAAAGGCAACTTTCTACGTGGAACTTTGTGGTAGGAGAGCAGCCTTCACCACCCAGGCCATGCTCCTTTCTTGCTGCTGCCATCGGGTAACATAATTGATTTGGAACTTGAGTTCTTCTCTCTTTCAGCCATCAGGAGCTCTGCATACCCAGGCTTCACGTTGTCAGTGATCCCTCCCATCCGTCCAGCAGTCTCTCTGACCCTCTACCATCAGCCAGGAGGTAATGTTGCATTAGGGCAAAGACTGTTAGGAAGGCAAGGAGCTTCTTGCCCCTGCCACCACCCATGTTTCATCACATATGAAGCACCAGTGGCGTATTGCCTGGTGTTATCAAGACACCTTATCTGGCAAGATGGCAGCAGTGACCAACAGCGACACCCTGCCGACAGCTCACAAAACTACTAGATATTCTTCTTCTTCTAATAAACCTCTGCACCGGAACTTCGATTGATTGCAGCCTGCAATTTCCATTTTAAAGATGGATTTTTCAGCTGACTAAACGATCTGGCGCTCTTGGGACCTCCTGGGGGAATTCGGCGAGGACGTGCAGGGGGCGGCCCTCAATTCCGAATGGTGGAACGCAAACCCACGGTCGGCTCCGTTACTCCGTACTGATTAAAGTGTCGAGCAAGTTTAAAATCGACGAGGCCGAAAGCGGAAGACGAACAAGTGTTCGGCGCGTGTCACTGCGTTTAGCTGGCGGAAGGTGCAGGATTCTTGCATCCCACGCTGCAGGTGAGGGAGAAGGTGGGCGGGTGGGGCGACAAAGTGAAAAGCTGGGAGGTGATTGGTGGAAGAGGTGGAAGGCTGAAGAAGGAGGAAGCTGATTGGAGAGGCGAGTGGGTCAAGGGAAAAGGGGAAGGAGGAGGGGGGGCACCAGCGTTTGTAGTATCTCTTGTGTTAACGTTGGAACCTACCAGTGAACTTTTGATGCTGTTAAGCAGGAAAGGAAATGCTGATTGCTCTTTCAGATTGGTTACTGCATTGCAACAGTAACCGTGCTTCTATAAGTAACTTCATTGGCTGCAAACTCCTTCTGGACGTTGAGGAAATAGAAAGCAGTTTGCAAACTTTATAATTAAAAGTTTGGTATTCCCTGCTACAGAAGGTGGTGGAGACAGCCCGGTCCAGCAGAGGCAAATCCCTCCCCACCAATGATGTGGAGCGCTGCCACAGAAAGCAGCGTCTGTCATTAAGGAACCTAACCCCCCCCCCCCATCCAGGCCATCTCTTTCCTCGCTAGGGTCAGGCAGGAGGTACAGAAGCCTTTAGGTTCAGGGTCAGTTATACACTACGACCATCAGACTCCTGCACCAGCGTGGTTAACTTCACTCACGCTGTCCTGCACTGAAAGCGACACACACAAAATGCTGGAGGAACTCAGCAGGTCTACGGGAAAGAGTTGACAGTAGATGTTTCGGGCTGAGACCCTTCAGCAGGACTGGAAGGGAAGGAAGTCAGAGTAAGAAGGTGGGGGGGGGGAGGAGGAAGAAGTACGAGGTGGTAGGTGATAGGAGAGACCGGGAGAGTGGCAGGGGGCGAAGTAAGAAGTGGATTGGTGAAAGAGATACAGGGCTGGAAGGGGAAGTCTGATAGGAGAGGACAGAAGGCCATGGAAGAAAGGGAAGGGGGAGAGTCACCAAAGGGAGGTGATGGGCAGGTGAGGATGAGAGAGCGAAACGGGAATGGGGAATGGAAGGGAGGGGGTATTACCGGAAGCTCGCACCCATAACCTCTTAACCTTTGATAGCAGCTGGCCATCTGCACGTTAACTGTGGAGGACAGCACAGTGCATAAGAAACATAAGTATAACAAGCCATTTAGCCTCTGGTACCCACTCTGCTATGTGAATGTTATGTATCCACAGGTCCAAGAACAAAGGAGTGCTATGATTAAACTTTTTTACTGAATCTTGGTGGGAATGTTTTACAGACTTTATAAAAAGAGCTGGAAAATGGAATCCGTAACGATGACTGGCACGAATATAGAGAGAGGTCAATATTAAGAATAAGAAGGGCCTATTAATATTAAGAAGGGTCTATTTCTGTGTTGTATGACTCTACGAACTTCCAAAGTATCATGAGAGTCAAATAAAAGCTTCTGCATAGAAACAGGCCCTTCAGCCCATCCAGTCTGTGCCGAAACATTAATCTACCCAGTCCCATCGACCTTTGTCTTCCCTTTAGCTTTCCTTTGCTCGCTTTTCCTGTGTTGTAGAAGGAAATTAAACACAGAGTGATGCAGTTAGGAAAGTTAAAGCAGGGCAAAGCGTTTAGTAAATAGTAGGGTCATGGGGAGAGAACGAGGGATACCAGTATGATGTTCTCTGAGAGTGGCAACTCAGGGTGGTGAAGAAGCCACGTACACCACACTTGCCTGTGTGTGTTTGGGGGGGTGGGGGGACTGAGTACAAGAGTTGGGTCGTTACGTTAGAGCTGTACAAGACCTTACTCGAGCCTGCCCTTGAAGGCAGCTCCGATCCTCAGACAGAAGGAACAATGTGATCCAGCCAGACGGAGCACGGAAACGATTCACAAAGGTGCTGCTACGACAAGAGGGCTTGAGTTTTACGGACGGATGGGATAGGATAGCACTAAGGTAACCCAAGGAATGGCCTCACAGAAGTTTATAGCATCACGATGCGCAGAAAGATTGAGATGAAGGTAAAAATTAGCATTATCTGTGACACGAACATCGACACACACACAGTGAAACGCAAACTAAGTCAGCGCAAGCATCGCCACACTTCAGGCGCCAGCACAATACGCCTACGACCCGTGAGCCCTGACCTGTGCTTCTTCGGAACGTGTTGGCGGGAAGAACGTGCAAGCTCCTCAGAGGCAGCAGCAGGAGTTGAACCCTGACCGCTGATCCCCAAGGATAGGGGAGACTAAAACCGGAGGGCATAGATACAGAAAGGAGGGCTGGAGGGGTAGGCTCTTCCCCACCCCACACACAAACGGTAGTAGGTCCAAGGAATGAACTGCCAGACGAAGTGGTAGAGGTGGATACGATCGGAGCATTTGAAAGATGGATAGGAAAGGCTTGGAGGGGTATGTTCTAAAACACAGGCAAATGGGACTTGGTCAGGAAAGCACCTTGATCGACACAGGTGCATTGAGCCACAGGGTCTGCTTCTGCACTCAGAATCTTCCTCCGCGAGAGGCATTTCTGCATTGACTGGTATCTCTAAGACCTTCTTGGAAACTTAGCCTCCACAGATTTGATGTGCCACGTAAAACTTCGACAAGTCTCTACGGATGCACGGTGGACAGAATTCCAACTGGCTGCACTGCCGCCTGGTCCGGGAACACCAGGAATAGAAAAGGACGCGGGAAGTGGTGGCTACAGCCCAGTCCATCACAGGCAAAGCCCTCGCCGCCTTCGAGCACATCTACAAGTAGGGCTGCCACGTGAAAGCAGCAGCCACCGTTAAACGACCGCCACCACCCAGGCCAGGTTCTCTTCTCACTACTACCATCAGGCAGGAGGTAGGGGAGCCTGGGGTCCCACACCAAGTCAGGAACTGTTATTGCCCCACAACATCAGGGCTCCTGGATCACTTCACTCACTCCAACACTGAACTGATTCCACAACCTAAGGACTCACCTTCAAGGAATCTACAACTCGTGTTCTCAATATTATTTATTAGCAATAGGTCTATGGTGGACACGATTTCGTTGGCTCTTCACGTGGCCATGGATCGCCTAGACAATACAAATACCGATGTCGGGATGCTGTTTGCTGACTACAGCTCATCATTTAACACCATCATTCCTGCAGGTCCTGATCGAAAAGCTCCGGAACCTGGGCCTCTGTACCTCCCTCGACTCCCTCACCGGAGGACCACAACCTGTGCGGACCAGAAGCAACGTCTCCACCCCGCTGACACCCAACACCAGCGCACCTCAGGGAACTGCGCTCGTCAGAGTAAGCTGCAAATTTAGTCAGCTCCATCGTGGGCACCGGCCTCCATCGTACCCAGGACACCGTCAAAGAGCGGTGTCTCAGAAAGGCGGCGACCATCATGAAGGATCCTGTCACCCGGGACATGCCCTCTTCTCATTGCTACCATCAGGAGGGAGGTACAGGAGCCTGAAGGCACCCACTCAGCGATTCAGGAACAGCTTCTTCCCCTCTGCCGTCCGATTTCTGAATGGATATTGAACCCAGGAACACTACCTCAATACTTTTTAATTTCTATTTTAGTACTACTTACTTAATTTAACATATATACAATAATTCAGTTTTTTCCTCCATTATTTTGTACTGTTGCTGCAAAGTCAACTAATTTCACGACATATGCCAGTGATATTAAACCCGATTCCGATTCTGACTGATTCTAATTATTATTATTTTGTATTTGCACAGTTTGTGTTTTGCAAATCGGTTGTTTGTCTGTCTTTCATCGACCCTATTGCCTTCCTTTGTACCTACTGTGAGAGCCTGCAAGAAAATTAATCTCAGGGTGGCATGCACGTACTCTGATAATAAATTTACTTTGAACTTTGAAGTCCTTAAGCATCATCAGGCAAAGCCCTGACTCATTGCAGAAGCCATTTGCTGTTCGGCTGAGCTGCAGTTTCTTGGCAACGTTTCCAGCGATGATTTAATGGTGCCGGCACTTTCTCTGACTTGCAGAGTATCAGCTTACATTACGAGGACGGGCAAGAAATCCGTTGGCAGCCGTTTCTTGAGGTGGAGGACATCTCGCTCGTTGCTTGGCGCTGGTCTGCGGAGGGTGACGGTCCATCCCAATGCAGTACTGGTGGGTCGGGGGTGGGGGCTCGAGTCATTCGAAAACTGTGCGGCTGAGACAACAGCGAGACAATAGGGCTCCCAGAGCGAGGGCAGGAGTAATCAGAGGGAGGGTTTACACGGGATTAGTATGTTACTAATGCAAGTAGTTGACCAGTTTCAGAACTCCAGTTCTACGATCAGAAGCCCTCCGTTACCCAATCCCCAAAAGTCTTTGATAAAGGCTCCAAGTGATACACAGAACACTGAAATGTAGCACAGTACAGGCCATCCAGCCCACAATGTTGTGCCAACACTTTAACCTACTCCAAGATCAATCTAACATATTCCCCTCCCATGTAACCCACTAACCCACGCAAGGCTGCAGGACCGGATGGTGTCAGTACCAGGGTGCTCAAAGCCTGTGCCCCTCAGCTATGTGCAGTACTTCGCCATGTATTCAACATGAACCTGAGGCTCCGGAGGGTTCCTGTACTGTGGAAGACGTCCTGCCTCGTCCCTGTGCCGAAGACGCCGCGCCCCAGCGGCCTCAATGACATTGACCTCCCACATCATGAAGACCCTGGAGAGACTTGTTCTGGAGCTGCTCCGGACTATGGCCGGGCCACACTTAGATCCCCTCCAGTTCGCCTACCAGCCCCGACTAGGCGTTGCGGATGCCATCGTCTACCTGCTGAACAGTGTCTACGCCCACCTGGACAAGCCAGCGAGCACTGTGAGGGTCATGTTTTTTGACTTCTCCAGTGCGTTCAACACCATCTGCCCTGCTCTGCTGGGGGAGAAACTGACAGCGATGCAGGTGGATGCTTCCCTGGTGTCATGGATTCTTGATTACCTGACTGGCAGACCACAGTACGTGTGCTTGCAACACTGTGTGTCCGACAGAGTGATCAGCAGCACTGGGGCTCCACAGGGGACTGTCTTGTCTCCCTTTCTCTTCACCATTTACACCTCGGACTTCAACTACTGCACAGAGTCTTGTCATCTTCAGAAGTTTTTGGATGACTTTGCCATAGTTGGATGCATCAGCAAGGGAGGTGAGGCTGAGTACGGGGCTACGGTAGGAAACTTTGTCACATGGTGTGAGCAAAGTTATCTGTAGCTTAATGTGAAAAAGACTAAGGAGCTGGTCGTAGACCTGAGGAGGGTTAAGGTACCGGTGACCCCTGTTTCCATCCAGGGGGTCAGTGTGGACATGGTGGAGGATTACAAATACCTGGGGATACAAATTGACAATAAACTGGACTGGTCAAAGAACACTGAGGCTGTCTACAAGAAGGGTCAGAGCCATCTCTATTTCCTGAGGAGACTGAGGTCCTTTAACATCTGCCGGACGATACTGAGGATGTTCTACGAGTCTGTGGAGGCCAGTGTTATCATGTTTGCTGTTGTGTGCTGGGGCAGCAGGCTGAGGGTAGCAGACACCAACAGAATCAACAAACTCATCCGATGTTGTGGGGATGGAACTGGACTCTCTCACGGTGGTGTCTGAAAAGAGGATGCTGTCCAAGTTACATGCCACCTTGGGCAATGTCTCCCATCCACTACATAATGTACTGGGTGGACACAGGAGTACATTCAGCCAGAGACTCATTCCACCGAGATGCAACACAGAGCGTCATAGGAAGTCATTCCTGCCTGTGGCCATCAAACTTTACAACTCGTCCCTTGGAGGGTCAGACACTCTGAGCCAATAGGCTGGTCCTGGACTTATTTCATAGTTTACTGGCATAATTTACATATTACTATTTAACTATTTATGGTTCTATTACTATTTATTATTTATGGTGCAACTGTAATGAAAACCAATTTCCCCTGGGATCAATAAAGTATAACTATGACTATGACTATTTTTCTATCATCCCTGTGCTTACCTGGGAGTTTCTTAAATCCCCCTAATGTATCTGCCTCCACCATCGTTCCATACACCAACCATTCTCTGTGTGAGAAAAATACCTGCCCCTGACATCCCCCCTATACTTTCTCCCAAACATTTTAAGGTTATGCTCAGCAATGCACACAAGACGCTAGAGGAGCTCAGCATGGAAAAGAGTAAACAGTTGACATTCCGGGCCATGAGCCTCCTCCAGGATTGAAAGATTTCCGGCATCTGCAGACCTCTCGTGCTTTTAAAGTATCGGCCATTTCTGCTGTGGGGAAAACTCCCCGGCTATCCACTCAGTTTATGCCACTAATCATCTTACGCCACCCAGGACGTGCCCTCTTCTCATCGCTACCATCAGGGAGGAGGGACAGGAGCCTGAAGGCACACACTCAACGATTCAGGAACAGCTTCTTCCCATCTGCCATCCCATTTCTGAACAGACATTGAACCCGTGAACGCTACCTAACTACTTTTTTATTTCTGTTTTTGCACTACTCAGTTAACTATTTAATATATACTTATTGTAATTCAGTCTTTTTCCTCTGTTATTTATTGCATTGTCCTGCTGTTACAAAGTCAACAAATATCACAAGTATGCCGGTGATATTAAACCTGAATCTTGTACGCCTCGATCAAGGCACATCTCATCCTCCTTCACTCCAAAGAGAAAAGCCCTGGTTCGCTCAAGCCTACTTCATAAGACATGCTCTGAAATCCAGGCAGCATCCTGGTAAATTTCCTCTGCACCCTCTCTAAAGCTTACACATCCTTATAACGAGGCGATCGGAACTGAACACAATATTCCGAATGTGCGCTCACTGCTGGAGATCTTGCTTGGTTAGGGGCTGGGATGCCCACAGCCGAGAAACGGCCCATCTCCTGCCAAATTGGCTGCAGATACGGCCTGCATAGCACCCTTCCCTACCTTGGCACATCCCAAAGCACACACTGCGGCCAATGAAATATCTGGGAAGCTAAGTCACTGCAGTGCTGCCAGGACATCAGGGGCAGGTAATTGACAAAATGATCCATTACTTTTACCTTGTTACAGGATAAATGTCAGCCCAGCACACCCAGGGACAAGCACCCACTGGGATTTTATGCATTTAACCAAGGTTGGGACCATGGTTTAACCGCACCAGAGAAACTCTTAATGGAACTGTCAGCCTTGCCTTCAGTTAATCCCAAACTTTTAAAGTGGATATTGGGCCATGTGGGACAGATCTCCCAGAATGGCCTGTCCCAATTAAAAAATGGGTGACTTAGATCGGTATGGCTTCCCTCTTTCCAAGAGTCCAGTCTGATTCCTTCTTCTCCAGCCCTTGACCTGGCTTCACCCATCACCTTCCAGCCAGCCTCCTTCCCCTCCCCTCACCTCCTTTTATTCTGGCGTCTTCCCCCGTTCCCCCTCACTCCTGAAGAAGGGTCTCAGCCCAGAACTGCTCGTTCACTTCCATCGATGCTGAGCTCCTCCGGCATTTTATACGTCTTGCTTTGGTTTTCCAGCATCTGCAGACTTACATCGTGTCTATGACGTGCCCGAGGTGGTGACCTACTGAGAAGGCACTCTTGTTTTGGCACAGACTTTGAACTTGAGGGCAGGCTACGGGGTTAACGGCAGGATCCTTAACAATTCAGAGGTCCAGATCCATAGATCCCTTGAAGTTGCTTTCCCTGTTGACAGGGGGTGTTGGCCTTCATTAGTCGGGGGATTGAGTGCAAGACCAGCGAAGTAATTTTGCAGCTCTATAAAACCCTGGTTGGACCACCCTTGTAGTATTCTGTTCAGTTCTAGCCGCCTCAGTTCAGAAAGCTTCAGAAAGAATGCAGAGGACACATTGAAAAAGCTAGTTCTCTTCCACACTGAAGTGAGAGAGGATAAGAGGTGACTTGATAGAGGTGTACAAGATGATAAGACTCACAGATTAAGTGGACAGCCAGACTTTTCCTCAGGGTGGAAATGACTAATACCAGAGGGTATAATTTTAAGGCAATTATGGGAGGGTGTCAGAGGTAAGTTTTTTTAAAAACACAAAGAGCGGTGGAACACCCTGCCAGGGGCGGTGGCTCAAAGATTATGAATAAATAATAAACTTTCATTTATTATCAATGTATACCATAGATAACATTCAGAGTCATTTCTTAAAGGCAGCCACAAGACAAAGAAACAACAGAAGTTCGTGAAGAATATGCACACCACAGAGACAGTCATAAATCCAACATGGGAAAAAGGAACAAATCATGAAATCAGTAAAAAAAAAGCAAACAGGCAGTCCACAGAAAATGAATTGCAGAGTCTTTGAAAATAGGCCCGCAGCCACATAGCCAGTTCCGCGCGGCAGCCAGTCTGGCAACTCGATGGCTGCCGGCCAGGCGAGTGAAGCCAGTCCAGGAGCCCACGGCTGCAGGCCACAGCTTCAGGGTCAGTTTAGCGCTGAGGCGAGTAATGTCTCCCCGGGTAGTGAGCTGAACGCCAGTTCGTCCCCTGCCCTCGCCCTTGACACCTTCATCTCTTATTTTTAACCTGGCTTGGTGCTTCGATCGGTTCATTATCCGTTCTCGGCCCCAGCGATGGCCTGCATTCTCGAGTGTCCAGCTCGCCGAACGTTTCTGGATGCCGCAGAAACGCCAGGTCATACAGACGGTTGAAAAGCACTCCTCCCGGCGGGAAATCCCAGGCTGCAGGTTGCAGTGGTCGTAGTCCGGGAAGAGTATATCTAGTAGAACTGTTAGTAGTTTAGTTTGCTGCAGGAAAGGCATCACGTTGCATGCTGATACATTAGGGGCATTTAAGAGACTCTTAGATGGGCATAGGATGACAGGAAAATGGAGGGTCATGTAGGAGGGAAAAATTCGATTGTTCTTAGAGTAGGTTGAAAGCTGGCACAACATTGTGGGCTGTAGGGCTGATACTGCATTGCTCTATGTTCACAGAGTCACAGAGGCAGCGACCAGCAGTGGGTAGGTCTTGGCAAATTCCAATTCCCTCTTCCTGTCCCTTTCAGGGGACACCATAGAGACCTCCCCAGACAGAGAGCGATTGTTTTGGAAGTCCTGTGCAATGCTGGCCCCCACCCCAAATGGACCCTAGCTACGCGTGTTCCCAGCACACTTCAGGGTGACGCAGCTCTGTACGTTCCTTAAGGGGGGGGTATTCAGCCCATCGATCTGTGCCAGCTCACAGGGAATTCCCCTATATAACACAGTCTGCCGTAGTCCTATCAATTCTATAGTTTCCCCCACCCCCTCAACCACATCCCTGCGCACATGTGCGCTAGGGGCAATTAAACCTACCAAGCCACCCATCTGTGGAAAGTGGAGTTCTCACACAGTCACAGGGAGAACATACAAACTCTCCCCACGGATAGCTTGGTTGGGGGGGGGGGGGTCAGATTGAACTCAGGGCCTTTGGTCCTGCAAGGTAGCGGCTCTAATTGCTGAGTGACCAAAGGAACAGTTTAGCAAGTGTCGCTAAATATTACCGAGAAATTCAAAAGGGGGTGGGGACCATGACCTGCAATGAAAGGAGGGAGCAGGCTCACTGACAACGCCGGCCAGGACAGTTGACGGCAACTCAGAGACCGCCATCCATCTCAGGCAAAGCCCTTCCCCACCACTGGGCACATCTCCAAGGAGTGCCGACATACAAAAGCATCATCCATCATTAAGGACCCCATCATTCGTAAGGCCAGTGATGCTGTGGGGATGGAACTGGACTCTCTGACGGTGGTGTCTGAAAAGAGGATGCTGTCCAAGTTGCATGCCATCTTGGACAATGTCTCCCATCCACTACATAATGTACTGGGTGGGCACAGGAGTACATTCAGCCAGAGACTCATTCCTCCGAGATGCAGCGCAGAGCGTCATAGGAAGTCATTCCTGCCTGTGGCCATCAAACTTTACAACTCCTCCCTTGGAGGGTCAGACACCTTGAGCCAATAGGCTGGTCCTGGACTTATTTCCTGGCATAATTTACATATTACTATTTAATTATTTATGGTTTTATTACTATTTAATTATTTATGGTGCAACTGTAACAAAAATCAATTTCCCACAGGATCGATAAAGTATGACTATGACTATTCGGGCCACACTCTCCTCTTGTACCACCATGATGGCAACAACAGGAGACTCAAGTCCCACGCCGGCAGGTTCAGAAACAGTTATTGCCCTACAGCCATCAGGCTCCTGAACCAGTGTGGGCAACTTCACTCATCTCAACACTGAACTGATTCCACAACCTACAGACCAACTTTCAAAGACTCTCATGTTCTCAGTATTATTTATTTACTTTTTCATTATTTTCACTATTTGCTTCTTTTGCACATTAGTTGCTTGTCAGCCTTTGTGTACGTATATTTTTCATAAATTCTATTGTATTTCTCTACTTTCCTGCAAATGCCTGCATGAAAATGAATCTCAGGGTTGGATATGGTGACATGTAACACTCGGTGGCCACTTTATCAGGTACACCTGCTCTCTAATGCAAATATCTAACCAGCCGATCACGTGGCAGCAACTCAAAGCATCAAAGCACACAGACACGGTCAAGAGGTGCAGTTGTTGTTCAGACCAAAACATCAGAATGAGGGAAAGAAAGGTGATCCAAGTGACTTGGACCATGGAATGACTGTTGGTGCCAGATGGGGTGACTCGAGTATTTCAGAATCTGCTGATCTCCTGGGATTTTCACACAACAGGTCTCTTAGAGTTTACAGAGAATGGTGCAAAGAAACACAGAACATCCAGTGAGTGGCAGTTCTGCGGGTGAAAACACCTTGTTAATGAGAGATATTCAGAGTACAATGGCCAGACTGGCTCAGGCTGACAGGAAGGTGACAGCAACTCAAATAACCACACATCACAACAGCAATGTGCAGAAGAGATTATCTCTAAACATACAAGTCGTCGAATCTTGGACAGGCTACAGGAGTGGAAGACCAGAACATACAATGTGGCCACTTTATTAGGTACAGAAGGACCTTAATAAATTGGCCACTGCATAGATCTAGTCGAGGCTTTCAGCCCTGTCAACCAGTACGATTTGGGACTTAGGTTTCAGGCACAGAGAAAGACGGGTGGGTGGGAGGAGTTAGTGGTTAGGTAGGTATTTCTACAGAAGCAAATACTGTTCTCCTGGGATTTTCATGCACAACAGTGTCTAAGAGTTCACAAATGAGAGGTGATTGATATGTTCATGGGCTAAGGTAGAAGGAGTCAGTTTTAGAAAAACTAGCACATTTATTTTTCAACATAGTCCCTTCCTACATGAACACACTTAGTCCAGCAGTCGTGGAGCATATGGATCTTGGACCTCCAGAGAGTGTCCGCAGCAGGGGTGATTGATAAGTTCATGGCCTAAGGTAGAAGGAGATGAGTTATTAACTTCAAACTTTCTGCATTATCACTCAAAGAGTTGAACCGCATGTGCATGTAACGAGAGCGTCTCAGACCTCCAGGAGGTCCACAGCACGGGTGATTGATAAGTTCGCAGCCTAAGGTAGAAGGAGATGAGTTATACAGCTCTTGTTACGTACACGCGCAGTTCAACCCTGAGTGAAAATGCAGAAAGTTTGAAGTTAATAACTCATCTCTTTCTACCTTAGGCCACAAACTTATCAATCACCCCTGCGGTGGACCACTTTCTGGAGGTTCAAGATGCCGACTTCTACAAAGAAGGGATCCGTATGCTCCTCGACCGCTGGACTAAGTGTGCAAATGTAGGAAAAATAAATGTGCTAGGTTTTCTAAAATTGACTCCATCTTAGGCCACAAACTTATCAATCACCCCTTTTAAATGGTGCAAAAGCAAAAAAAAACTCCAGTGAGCAACAGTTCTGTGGGCAAATATGCCTCGTCAATGGGAGAGGTCAGAGGAGAACGGCGGCCAGGCTGGTTCAAGCTGACAGGAAGGCGACAGTAACTCAAATAGCCACACATTACAACAGCGTCTCTGAAGTGGATGGGCAACAGAGAAAAAAAAAGACCACAAGCGTACACTCAGGGGCCACTTTATTAGCTGAATGTAGAAATTTGTGAACATGGAAGCTGACCTGTTTGACTGGACGCAAGCCAACGGCCGAGTTCGCTTTGCCAGCGTGCCCGAATGCCGAGCAGCAATCAGCAACTAACTGCAAGGCAAGGAGAAGCCGCGACCCCTGACATTCAGCCCGTCTCATCCTGCCCAGGGCCAGGACCGCTGAGCATGGCAGGGCAAGAGGAAGGGTACCCGCCTCCCACAGCATCCCCTGAGTAAAAATAGTTCCCTTCCAAGCTCTGCAAAGGTCAGGGGGCTTCGGAAGGCAGCCACCCCGGGTATCAGGCAACCAGTTCACCTTACGCTGAAGGTCACTGGCTCTCCTATACCCCACCGTTACAGGAGTGAGCTTGTGGTGCTGCCTTAGCTGGAATATAGACCTGTACAGCACAGGCCCTTCAAGCCCACCATGCTCTGCTGACCTTGTCAATTTTATTTAAAGACCTTTGCGTTTTATTTCCACAGCTGTCTATATTTATTTTATTCTCATATTTGTATCCTGAGGAATAGGCCCGTCCAGCTCTCCGAGCTGCGCCACCCAGCGATTCCCCAACTTAACCAATTTACCACCACCGACTAGCCTGCCAACCGGGACGTCTCTGGCCTGTGTGTGGGGGGGAAACCTGAGCACCCGGAGGAAACCCACGCGGTCATGGGGTGGGAATTGAACCCGGGCCGCTGGTACTGCAAAGCGCTGTGCCAGCCACTGCACCAACGTGCCACCCTGTTGTACGGCACATCATCCTCCGTGCAGAAAGTGCTGTATATACAAAACGGTTATTATCCAGGCTCAGTCTGAAGCTTTCCTCCTATGCAGCCCTTGTTGTTCTTTCGTTCACGCACCCACCTGTATCTGCCTCCATCCCCACCCCCGGCAGCACGTGCCACGCACTCTCCCTGTAAAAGAAACTGACCCCTGACGTTCTCCTCTACTTCCCCCTCGTATCAGCCATTTCTGCCCTGGGGAAAAGTCTCTGGTGATCTGCTTGATCTATACGTCCCATCATCAAGTCACCTCTCATCGTCCTTTGCTCCGAGCAGTAAGACCGCAGCTCGCTCAACCTGTCCTCGTAAGGCAAGCCCTCTCATCCAGGCAGCATCCTGGTAGGCCACCTTAGCACCACTTTAGGAGCCTGCGGAGATTTGGCACGTCATCAAGAACTTTGACAAACTTCTATAGTCGTGTAGATGGAGAGAACACTAACTGGCTGGCTCAGAGCCTGGTACGGAAACACCAATGCCTTTCAGTGGAAAATCCTACAAAAGGCAGTGGATTCGGTTCAGTCCATCACGGGTAAAGCCCTCCCAACCATTGAGCACATCGACATGAAACACTGTCGTAGGAAAGCAGCATCAGAGACCCCCACCACCCAGGCCATCCATACTCCTTTCCCACAACAAGCAATCTCACTTTAAGGACTCTGTCTCGTTATCTCATGCTCTTATTAGTCATTGCTATCTATTTATATTTGCTATTTGTGTATTTATATTTTATTATATTTGCATTCACACAGATTGTCATCGTCTGCATTCTGGTTGATTCTGTTTACAGTTACCATTCTAAAGATTTGCTGAGTATGCCCGCAGGAAAATGAATCCCAGGGCTGTATACGGAGACACACATGAACTCTGATAATAAAATTTACTTTGAACTTTCAAAGCTTCCTCATCTTTCCCATATACACTCATGTGAGGTGAAAACAACAGACCAGGTTTGATGAATACTGCATGTCTCACCCAGGCAAGACTCCAGCTCTCCCTCCTGTATCTCTGCCCCTACACCCCTCTTCCATCTCTCCCCTCATCCCTCTGTGATCGACTGACTCCCAGTTTTCATCCCACACACTGTACCCTCCCCCTCCACCCTTAACCCCAGCAATCACACCTCCCCACATCGCCCGCGACCGAGAAATCTCGCATGTAACGATTGTGTGGAATCTGTGTTCGTGTTGTTTTCACACGAATTCTGCTCCTGCTCTGGTGGCGACCCTTGTGGGCCCCCACCCCCCAGCACATCCTTGGCTGTGTTGGCTGTTAAACGCAGATGATGCATTTCACAGAATGTTTCGATGTATATCTGATAGATAAATGTGAACTTCAACCCAATGTGCCTGTGATGCTGCTGCACATATTCCTGACTATAAACTTGACTCAGACTGCTCCCATCACCCCACAACACACCTCAATTCCCCTCATCTCTCACACATCTCCCCAGCTCCCTCTCTCACACCTCAATTCCCCTCATCTCTCACACATCTCCCCAGCTCCCTCTCTCACACCTCAATTCCCCTCATCTCTCACACATCTCCCCACCTCCCTCTCACACACATCTCACCTCCCTCTCACACATCTCCCCAGCTCCCTCTCACACAAACCTCAATTCCCCTCATCTCACATATCTCCTCACCTCCCTCTCACACACACCTCAATTCCCCTCATCTCTCACACATCTCCCCACCTCCCTCTCACACACATCTCCCCAGCTCCCTCACACAAACCTCAATTCCCCTCATCTCTCTCACACACATCTCCCCAGCTCCCTCTCTCACACCTCAATTCCCCTCATCTCTCACACCTCCTCACCTCCCTCTCACACACACCTCAATTCCCCTCATCTCTCTCACACACATCTCCCCAGCTCCCTCTCTCACACCTCAATTCCCCTCATCTCTCACACCTCCTCACCTCCCTCTCACACAAACCTCAATTCCCCTCATCTCTCACACACATCTCCCCAGCTCCCTCTCACACACCTCAATTCCCCTCATCTCTCACACACATCTCCCCAGCTCCCTCTCTCACACCTCAATTCCCCTCATCTCTCACACACATCTCCCCAGCTCCCTCTCTCACACCTCAATTCCCCTCATCTCTCACACATCTCCCCACCTCCCTCTCACACACATCTCCCCAGCTCCCTCTCACACAAACCTCAATTCCCCTCATCTCTCTCACACCTCAATTCCCCTCATCTCTCTCACACATCTCCCCAGCTCCCTCTCACACAAACTTCAATTCCCCTCATCTCTCACACACATCTCCCCAGCTCCCTCTCTCACACCTCAATTCCCCTCATCTCTCACACATCTCCCCAGCTCCCTCTCACACATACTTCAATTCCCCTCATCTCTCACACACCTCCTCACCTCCCTCTCACACACACCTCAATTCCCCTCATCTCTCACACACATTTCCCCAGCTCCCTCTCACACATACCTCAATTCCCCTCATCTCTCACACACATCTCCTCACCTCCCTCTCACACACACCTCAATTCCCCTCATCTCTCACACATCTCCCCACCTCCCTCTCACACACATCTCCCCACCTCCCTCTCACACAAACCTCAATTCCCCTCATCTCTCTCACACATCTCCCCAGCTCCCTCTCACACAAACTTCAATTCCCCTCATCTCTCACACACATCTCCCCAGCTCCCTCTCTCACACCTCAATTCCCCTCATCTCTCACACACATCTCCCCAGCTCCCTCTCACACATACTTCAATTCCCCTCATCTCTCACACACCTCCTCACCTCCCTTTCACACACACCTCAATTCCCCTCATCTCTCACACACATCTCCCCAGCTCCCTCTCACACACACCTCAATTCCCCCTCATCTCTCACACATCTCCCCACCTCCCTCTCACACACATCTCCCCAGCTCCCGCTCACACAAACCTCAATTCCCCTCATCTCTCACACACATCTCCCCAGCTCCCTCTCACACACCTCAATTCCCCTCATCTCTCACACACACCTCAATTCCCCTCATCTCTCACACACATCTCCTCACCTCCCTCACACACATCTCCCCAGCTCCCTCTCACACACATCTCCTCACCTCCCTCACACATATCTCCCCACCTCCCTCTCACACACATCTCCCCAGCTCCCTCTCACACACCTCAATTCCACTCATCTCTCACACACATCACCCCACCTCCCTCTCACACAAACCTCAATTCCCCTCATCTCTCACACATCTCCCCAGCTCCCTCACAAACCTCAATTCCCCTCATCTCTCACACATCTCCCCACCTCCCTCTCACACACCTCAGTTCCCCTCATCTCTCACACACATCTCCTCACCTCCCTCTCACACACATCTCCCCAGCTCCCTCACACAAACCTCAATTCCCCTCATCTCTCACACACACATCTCCCCAGCTCCCTCTCACACACCTCAATTCCCCTCATCTCTGTCACACATCTCCCCACCTCCCTCTTACACACATCTCCCCAGCTCCCTCTCACACACCTCAATTCCCCTCATCTGTCACACATCTCCCCAGCTCCCTCTCACACACATCTCCCCAGCTCCCTCTCACACATACCTCAATTCCCCTCATCTCACACACCTCCTCACCTCCCTCTCACACACTCAATTTCCCTCATCTCTCACACACATCTCCTCACCTCCCTCACACACATCTCCCCAGCTCCCTCTCACACAAACCTCAATTCCCCTCATCTCTCTCACACACATCTCCCCAGCTCCCTCTCTCACACCTCAATTCCCCTCATCTCTCACACACATCTCCTCACCTCCCTCTCACACACACCTCAATTCCCCTCATCTCTCACACACATCACCCCACCTCCCTCTCACACACACCTCCCAGCTCCCTCTCACACACTCAATTCCCCTCACCTCTCTCACCTCAATTCCCCTCATCTCTCACACACATCTCCCCAGTTCCCTCTCTCACACCTCAATTCCCCTCATCTCTCACACACATCTCCCCAGCTCCCTCTCACACATACCTCAATTCCCCTCATCTCTCACACACCTCCTCACCTCCCTCTCACACACACCTCAATTCTGCTCATCTCTCACACACATCTCCCCACCTCCCTCTCACACACACCTCAACTCCCCTCATCTCTCACACACATCACCCCACCTCCCTCTCACACACTCAATTCCCCTCATCTCTCACACATCTCCCCACCTCCCTCTCACACACTGAATTCCCCTCATCTCTCACACCTCAATTCCCCTCATCTCTCACACACATCACCTCACCTCCGTCTCACACAAACCTCAATTCCCCTCATCTCTCACACATCTCACCTCCCTCTCACACACCTCAATTCCCCTCATCTCTCACACACATCTCCTCACCTCCCTCTCACACACACCTCAATTCCCCTCATCTCTCTCACACATCACCCCACCTCCCTCTCACACACTGAATTCCCCTCATCTCTCACACATCTCCCCACCTCCCTCTCACACACTGAATTCCCCTCATCTCTCACACCTCAATTCCCCTCATCTCTCACACACATCACCTCACCTCCCTCTCACACAAACCTCAATTCCTCTCATCTCTCACACATCTCACCTCCCTCTCACACACCTCAATTCCCCTCATCTCTCACACACATCTCCTCACCTCCCTCTCACACACACCTCAATTCCCCTCATCTCTCACACATCTCCCCAGCTCCCTCTCACACACCTCAATTCCCCTCATCTCTCACACACATCTCCCCAGCTCCCTCTCTCACACCTCAATTCCCCTCATCTCTCTCACACATCTCCTCACCTCCCTCTCACACACACCTCAATTCCCCTCATCTCTCTCACACATCTCCTCACCTCCCTCACACACATCTCCTCACCTCCCTCACACACATCTCCCCAGCTCCCTCTCACACAAACCTCAATTCCCCTCATCTCTCTCACACACATCTCCCCAGCTCCCTCTCACACACTCAATTCCCCTCATCTCTCTCACACCTCAATTCCCCTCATCTCTCACACATCTCCCCACCTCCCTCTCACACACATCTCCCCAGCTCCCTCTCACACAAACCTCAATTCCCCTCATCTCTCTCACACACATCTCCCCAGCTCCCTCTCACACACCTCAATTCCCCTCATCTCTCACACATCTCCCCACCTCCCTCTCACACACACCTCAATTCCCCTCATCTCTCACACATCTCCCCACCTCCCTCTCTCACACACCTCAATTCCCCTCATCTCTCACACACATCTCCCCAGCTCCCTCTCTCACACATCTCCTCACCTCCCTCTCACACAAACATCTCCCCAGCTCCCTCTCACACACACCTCAATTCCCCTCATCTCTCTCACACATCTCCCCACCTCCCTCTCACACACATTTCCCCAGCTCCCTCTCACACAAACCTCAATTCCCCTCATCTCTCACACACATCTCCCCAGCTCCCTCTCTCACACCTCAATTCCCCTCATCTCTCACACATCTCCCCACCTCCCTCTCACACACACCTCAATTCCCCTCATCTCTCACACATCTCCCCACCTCCCTCTCACACACATCTCCCCAGCTCCCTCTCACACACACCTCAATTCCCCTCATCTCTCACACACATCTCGTCACCTCCCTCTCACACACCTCAATTCCCCTCATCTCTCACACATCTCCCCACCTCCCTCTCACACACACCTCAATTCCCCTCATCTATCACACACATCACCCCACCTCCCTCTCACACACATCTCCCCAGCTCCCTCTCACACAAACCTCAATTCCCCTCATCTCTCACACATCTCCCCAGCTCCCTCTCACACACACCTCAATTCCCCTCATCTATCACACACATCACCCCACCTCCCTCTCACACACATCACCCCACCTCCCTCTCACACACATCACCCCACCTCCCTCTCACACACATCACCCCACCTCCCTCTCACACACATCTCCCCAGCTCCCTCTCACACACATCACCCCACCTCCCTCTCACACACATCTCCCCAGCTCCCTCTCACACACATCTCCCCAGCTCCCTCTCACACACATCTCACCTCCCTCTCACACACCGCAATTCCCCTCATCTCTCACACATCTCCCCACCTCCCTCACACATATCTCCTCACCTCCCTCTCAAACACACATCAATTCCCCTCATCTCTCACACGCATCTTCCCAGCTCCCTCTCACACACATCTTGACTCCCCTCATCTCTCTCTCACACACACACCTCCCCAGCTCCCTGTGTCTCTCTCTCTCTCGCTCACACACATCGCCCCAATTCCCTGCCTCTCTCTCTCTCTCTCTCACACACACACATCTCCCCAGCTCCCTGCGTCTCTCTCTCGCTCACACACATCGCCCCAACTCCCTGCCTCTCTCTCTCTCACACACACATCTCCCCAGCTCCCTGCCTCTCTCACAAACACACAGCTTAATTCCCCTCATCTCTCTCACACACACACCTCCCCACCTCCCTCTCTCTCTCACACCCCTTGTTTCCCTTCACCTCATCTCCCTGCCTCTCTTTCACATACACACAGACGAGCCTTCCCAAGATGTGCCTGTGATGTAGCTGGTGCAGGCTGAGATTTAGGGGGTGTGGGTGGTGGGGTGGGGGAAAAGGCAGCAGGAGAAGCGATATCCTCAGCCATCCCAAACAGGGCGTGCTGTGCTGAAATCGGCTTCAGCGACAGCTCAGTGGCTGATGTTCCCTGAATGACCTTCAGGAGGAGCAGCTTTCTGTTTCTGGGTGGTCGCCCGGAGGCCGATGGATGAAAAGTGTGCATGGGTCCGTGCGCCTGTCTGTCTCTCCAAGCAGACTGCATTAGCTTCTCGGGTGACATCACAGGGGGCTTTGGTGCATAGACAGCCTGCATTTGCATCAGGGCCTTTCACATTCTTGGCCAGCAAAAGTGTATCAATAATAATAAAAAAAGAGGTCAGATCTAGACTACAGAATAGAAACAGGCTCTTTGGCCCATCTAGTCCATGCCGACCTAGTCTTCTACCTGCACCAGAATCACAAGCCCTTCAAACCCCAGCCATGTTACTACCAAATCCCTCGTAATAGGGGGCAGAATTTTAAGGGGATTGGTGGAAAGTATAGAGAGGATGTAAGAGGTGTTTTTTTTTAAATGCAGACAGTGGAACGCCCTGCCAGACGTAGTAGAGAGGCAGACTACTAGGGACGTTTAAGAAATTTTTAGATAGGCTCATGTCTGAGATATTGACGTGCTGGGTTATGCACTGGAGTTTTCGATGGAGGGGGGCTTTCGCTATTGCTTGCATGGTTGGGGGGTGTGAGGGGGGTTGGTGCTTCTCCTGGTGCGAGTGAGGGGGGAGGATCTGCTTGTGCATGGGAGGGGGGGCTCTGATGTTGCTGTCATTCACCCTTTTGGGGTTCCCTGTTCCGCGGCTGTCTGGGAAGAGTAAGAATTTCAGGCTGTATGCCGTATACACTCTCCGTTATTAAATTGAACCGTTTGATTTGATAGAAACACAGGGGGCTAGACTGATCTTAGTAAAGGGTCAGCACAAAATCGTGGGCTGGAGGGACTGCAGTGTTCTAGGTAAACATTACAATCGACCCCAAGTCCGCCACTGGCACTGGCAGCTCGTTCTGCACCGAGCGGGAGAAAAACACAGCCAATGGTTGTGTCATCAGATACATTTCGATAGCATTTGAGCTTTTTTAACTGGGCAAGACATAGAAGGATTCAGACCTAGTCTGGGCAAATGGGATTCACGCAGATTCTAAGCAGGGCATGACACTTTATAGCACCAACTCTATAGGCCCGTAAAGAGTTTGAACGCTCTCCCTGTGTGCTCCAGTTTCCTCCTCATTCCAAAGGCGTACCAGTTAAGTTGTGGACATGTTACGTCGGTGCTTGAAGCACAGCGATACCTGCAGGCTGCCCCTCAGCGCAACTTCGGAACCTGCTGTTTTGGCGTGCAGGTGAAAAATAAAGGTGGTCTCATCTAAAATGCCTCCGGGGTGGGGGCGGGGGGCCCACAACCCAATCGAAGGGTCTGGGGGCTTGGCGTGCCTCAGCGACACGGAGAGCTCATGTTGGCTGGAGTCGGGGCCAAGGACAGAGCTGGAGGACCCTGATGGTTGCCCTAAATGCCAGCGAGCAAATATTCTAAAAGGTCTGAAGAACCCAAATCTATAACTTCAATAATGCATTCCTTCGAATGGCTTGAAATCTAAAAAGGGCTTAAAATACAGCTAAGACAGCTCAGCTGGGAATGAAAGGGTTATCATACAAGGAACGTTCGATAGCTCTGGGTCTGTACTTGCTGGAATTTAGAAGGATGGGGTGGGGGGTGGGATCTCATTGAAAACTTTCGAATGTTGAAAAGCCTAGATGTGGAAAGGATGTTTCCTCTTGGTGGGAGAGTCTAGGACAAGAGGGCACAGGCTCAGGTCCATTTAAAACAGAGACGTGGAGAAATTTCTTTAGCCAGAAGGTGGTGAATTTGCAGAATATGTTACCACAGGCAGCTGTGGAGGCCAGGTCTTTGTGTATTTAAGGCAGAGTTTGATCGGTTCTTGGTTGGACACAGCAGCAGAGGTTATGGGCAGAAGGAGGAGGGGGGAAAAGAGTCAGGCCATGATTGAATAGCAGAGCAGACTCGATGGGCCAAATGGCCTAATTCTGCTCCCATGTCTTATGGCCTTACTGTGAGCAGTTTTGGGCTCTGTACGTGCTGGCACCGGAGAAGGTCTGAAGGAGGTTCACAAGAATTATCCCAGGAAGGAAAGGGTTAAGGTACCATGGCTCACTGGAGTTTAGAAGAAGGAGGGGAATTTCACCGAGGCCCATTGTGCACTAAAAGCCGAGATACAGCAGACGTAGACAGGACGTTTCGAATAGTGGGGGAGTCCAGGACAAGAGGACGCAGTCTCGGAATGGAAGGATGTCCCTTTCGAAGGGTGCTGAACCTGTGGAATTCACTGCCACGCACGAATGTGGAGGCCAAGACATTGGGCGTATGTAGAGTGAAGGTTGGCAGGCTCTTGATTAGTAAAGGCATCAAGGCAGGAGAGTGGGGTAGAGAGGAATGGAGTGGTAGAGCAGAGTCGACCGGCTGAACAGTCTAATTATACTCCTTCCTATTCCTCCCTTTGCAACTTTAAAAGGAACTGGAGTCTGATTTTAAAGTTCTGCTTGTAACAGTCAGCCCCAACAGTAAAAAGAAGGATCTGCCCAATCCGCAGCATTTGCAGGGCTAAAAATAAAAGTCATATTGACCCTTAACCTTCTATGATCCAGGAAATACAAGCTACTTGGTGTAATCTTGCCTCACAATGTGACCTTTGGAGCTCGAGGAACCTCAGCACTGAACCCGCAGCAGAATGCTTCCCAGGGCAGCGTATCCTCCCACGGGTACAGTGCCAGGGGAGGTGCACGGTGCCCGACCCAGGCTTTATACAGCCACCGCAAGTCTTCTTCCGTGCATGACCCAGGACGGTTTGCTGAGGCTAACAGTCAATGGGGATCAGTGGGGAGGGGCGAACGGACAACGGAGTCATATAGGGAGCGATCCCTGCGGAAAGCAGAAAGTGGGTCGGGGGGGCGCTGGAGAGAAAGATGTGCTCGGTGGTTCCGGAGAATTGTGTGCTGGACGCGGGGGCTGTTGGGGTGGTAGCTGAGAACACGAGGAACCATATCCCTGGTGGGGTGGCCGGAGGATGGGGTGGGAGCAGACGTGTGCGAAATGGAAGAAATGCAGTTGAGGGTAGCATTGATGGTGGAGGAAGGGAAGCCTCCTTCATTGAAAAAAAAGGACAAAAGGACATCTCCTTTGCTGTGGAATGAAAAGCCTCATCCCACAAGTAACAGGGGTGAGGAAAGGAATAGTCCAAGTAGCTGTGGTGACAGGTCACAAGTGTCACCAACATAACGTACCTGCAAAGTACTAAGCCTAACCCGCCATCTTTGGACTGTGGGAGGAAACAGGAGCACCTGGAGGAAACCCACGCAGTCACCGGGAGAACATACAAGCTCCTTAAAGATCTCGGCGTGAATCGAACCCCAGCCAGTGATCGCTGGTGTTAGAAAGGAATTGTGCTAACTGCCTCGCTACTCTAGGGCGATTGAGACTAACGTCAGCTTCTGCGGTCCCCAGTACTGGCGCTCGGTGCTAGAGTCCGAGTTACGACAATCAGCTCCTGTCTCTCGATGCTGCTGTCTCGGTCTCAATGACCAGTGGCCAGAACTACCACTGGCTCCTCGTTCCTGGTGCCCTGCGGGTGTTTGGCTCTCTTTGTCTCAGGCCCACGTCCCAGTGTCGATGCCTGGTCCCGATGCCCGACTGTGCTGGTCTACACTCGCCAGTGCCAACATCCAGTCAACAATCATCCCTTCGGAACAGAGGCTGAGGAGGAGTTTCGCTAGACAGAGGCTGGTGAATCTGTGGGAATTCTCGCCCACAGACGGCTGAGGAGGCCAAGTCATTGAACGTGCTTAAAGCAAAGGCTGATAGGTTCTTAATTAGTAAGAGCGACAAAGGTTACAGGGAGCAGGCAGGAGAATGGGGTTGAGAGGGATGATAAGTCAGCCATGACCGAATAATGGAGCAGGCTCGATGGCTTGATTCTTTTTCTATACCATGAGGTCAGGGTAAGTGCCCTCCTGTCCCAGGGCCAGAGCCCACCCCTCGTATGCTATGCCTGTCTGCAGCACCCCACTGCGACATCCAGTGTCCAACTGCACCAGAACACCATGCCAAAGAGTTCACTGCCCTGGGGTTGAGGTCTGGAATCGAGCTTCCACGACTGTCATCCCAGACCAGCAGCACCCACCCAGCCTACCCTAGTGCCCGCAGGCAACTCCCCACCTCCAGGGGTTATAGTCGTAGAGCATAAACAGCCCTTGCTCATAACTAGTCATACCAACCAAAATTCCCAAGAAGCTAATCTCATTTGTCTGTGTTTGGCCCACATCCCTCTAAACCCCTCCTTTGCACGAATATCCAAATAAAGTGTGTCACACCACACCACACTGGCAACACCCTCCTTGCGTGTCTCACTGTACACAGTGCCCATTAGCACCCTCCTCCGGGGGGGGGGGTCACACCTCACCCCAATGCCTATTGGCACCTCTGCCCCAGGGGTCACACCTCATCCCAATGCTTATTGGCACCTCTGCCCCAGGGGTCACACCACACCCTAGTGCCCAGTGGCAGCCCCCTCCCCCAGGGGTCACACCACACCCTAGTGCCCACTAGCAGCCCCCTCCTCACAGGTCACACCACACCCCAGTACCCACTGGGACCCTCCATCCCAGGTATCACACCACACACCTTCTCTGCTCATCACACAACCCCAGTGGCAACCCCTTCCTGCATGTCACACCATAATCCGGTGCCCACTGGCAAACCCTCTCCCCTCTCTCCAGGTGTTGCACTCCACCCCACCGCCCTTTGATACCCACCCGCCAGTGACCCCAATACTCAACACCCCTCCGTGACCCTCTGGTACCCACCTACCCCCAGTGACCCTCTGATCCCCAACATCCCAGTAACCCTCTGGTAGCAACATCCCCCAATGACCCTCTGTTACCCCACCTGACCCATCTACCCCCAGTGACCCTCTGATCCCCACTTACCCCCCAGTGACCCTCTGATCCCCACCCCCAGTGACCCTCTGGTACCTCCCCATACCCTCTGAAATCACCCGATACCCACTCCCTGAGTGACCCTCTGATACACCCCCCGACCCTCTGGTACCCCCAGTGACCCTCTGTTACCCCACCTGACCCTCTGATATCCCCCGATACCTACCCCCCCAGTGACCCTCCGGTACCCCAGCCCCCTCACCTTGGGGTCCTTCTCGTAGTAGTACTGCTGGGTGCGGATCCAGCGGCCGACCAGGTGGTCGCGCACGGTGTGGGCCAGCGCCTGGTAGTAGTCGCGGGGGGTGGCCACATTGCGGTCCTTCACCAGCGTAAAGTGCAGGTGCCGGTTGAAGTTCTTCTTCAGGTCGGAGACGTTCTCGACGCCGGCCAGCCCCCTCACGCTGATCTGCTTCCTGCGCTCCAGGTCGGTCAGCGGCCGCGACATGTCTGCCTGCTGGGCGGAGAGAGAGAGAGAGAGACCGGACCAAACCAAACCGTTAGCGGCGACGCCGAGCGAGCGACTGCACCCCGGCCGCCGCCAACCCCCCTCATTAATATTCAACGCGCCGCCTCATGCATATGCAACACCCCCTCATCAATATTCAACGGGAAGACCCCGCCCTCGGTGCGTCACGGGCCTCCCGGACGACGAGCCCCGCCCACCTCCCGCCCCGCGGCCAATCAGTTCGCTCCTCGATCCGTTCAGTGCCGCTCTTGGCCCCGCCCCTCCACTGAGGTGTGGCGTCACCCGAGCCCACGTTCCTCAGAGCGCGTCACCTTAATCCCGCCCTCTTCCCGCGATGGACTCTGGGAGTTGTAGTCCCCTTCGCAGGGACTGCTCCCACTACTGCGACTAATAATAATAAGGACTTTATTGATCCCGAGAGAGAATTTCTTTCGTTACCGCAGCAACATTAAAAACACACTTTAAGAATGCAATGTGCGAACACAACTAATAATAATATACACAATAATAATGTACGAAGTAATGAAGCAGAGACTGTTGTACTAAGATATGTGTTCTCCCGCAACACAGAGATGAAACGTTGTTTATGCTTGTTGCATTTGGTAGGAAATATTTTCTGTAACGATCCTGTGACAGCGGAGAGCCTGCGAAAGGAGAGGATGTCCCATAACGGATAAGAATGTGCTTAGTGGCCGCCCTTCCACCACTGGCTCAAGAGAGTCCGGGTCCAGCCTTTTAGGTTCCGCATCCGCGGTCGACGGCCAGCCGCTGATTGACAGCCCAGCTCCGGGGTGCCGGCGGACGAGCGTGCATTCCCTCACGTCCTCGGGAGGAGCGGGGCTGCAGCTCCAGGAAGGGCACGGAAAAGGGCGAGCTATTTAAAAATCGCCTGCATGTCGCATCTTTAATGCCAACGATGGAAAGGTGCCAGCGGCGGGCCGCGACCAACTCTCATTGCAAGTGCGCCGGCGGCGAGCGGGCAGAGAGAGAAGAAAAATAAATCCGAAATCAAACCACCTCCGAATGCAAACTATCATTTCGCAGCGGGTTAGAGAGGAGGGGATGCACTCGGATCGTGGCACTGATTCTCGGCGTTAGCTTGCAGCTGGATCCGGTGTATGGCTTGAATGCAAAGAGTGTGGCAAGGAACGCAATATAATCATTTCGTACTTTCGTTGCCTCGAAGGCGCTTTGCCCCCGAGACGCGTTATGGTTGTGTTGCAATTTACAAAACATTTTACTGCTAATAACCCACTGGTTTTATTCTGACAGCACAGTGTTATTGTCGCGGCGATCGGGCAAACACGCGGCGGGATTTCCACCCGCGGCAATCCGCAGGGGGGAGGACGAGGGGCGGCCAAGTCGTGTCGGACCCGCCGACTTTCTGACGGGAGGAGACGCCGGCGCGTTGGACTCCACACGGTTTTTGACCTGTGGTTAAAGTCAATTCCCCCCCGGGACGCCGTTCGCCCTCGGCAGGGATGGTGACAACTGGGCGATCCGCCGCAGCTCGGTCTGTGCGCACTGCGGTCACTTGGTGGACGGGGTGGTGGAAAGAGGAGGGTGTGTGTGTTTCGGGCGGTGGCGACCGCGCCGTTGCTGGACGGGGGAGGGGATGTATCTCGGGTGGTGTCCGACGCAAACTTTATCACGGGGCTCTCTGATCCCCGTGTGCGGATTGAACCCGCCAACCTCTGCTTCCTAGGGTAAAATCACCGACCGGCAGCTTAGGGGCGCGTTGTCCAAGGACGATCAACTTTATTCGCCATATACGTATTAGGAATTTGCAGCGGCAAGTTGGCGCGGCAGGCAAACATTCGGCAATTATAAAGAAATTATATAAAACTTAAAGATAAAGTACAGATATGGAATAGAATGTGCATAAATAAATAAAAATAGACACCAGAAGATTCGTCATCGAAAACTTTGGCAAACTTCTAGGGTGGTGGAAAGGGTGCTGATTGGCTGCATCGCGGCCCAGTATGGGAACACCAGCGCCTTTGAGCGCGGGGAGAAAATCCTATAAAAGGCGTTGTGGAACACGCACAAAATCGCTGGAGGAACTCAGCAGGCCAGGCAGCATGTGTGGAAATTAAAGTACAGTCCCGCCGAAGGGGTTTCGGCCCGAAACGTCGACCGTACTTCACCCCCCCCCCAAAAAAAAGACGCTGCCTGGCCCGCTGAGTTCACCCAGCGAACTTGTGTCTCGCTCGGATTTCCAGCATCTCTCGTGTTTGTGAGAAGGGAGCGGATTCACGGGTAAAACCCTCCCAACCATTGAGCACATCTTCTTGAAAGGCTGTCATAGGAAAGAGGAGACTCCCACCACCCAGGCCGTGCTCTCTTCTCGCTGCTGCCATCAGGTAGAAGGTACAGGAGCCTCAGGACTCGCATCACCAGGTTCAGGAACAGTTACTACCCCCCAACCATCAGGCTCCCGAACAAAAGGGGATTGCTACACTCGCTAAGGACCCGTTTATCTTGTCATTTCATGCTCGTTATTTATTGACTGCAGTTGGTTTACGGTTCCTGACGCTCACAGCTTACCAGACCGTGGTTACAGTTTTGCCGAGCTTGCCCGCAGAACAAGAATCTCAGGGCTGTACGTGGCGACCCGAGTGCAGGCTGATAATACATTTTACCTTGAACTTTTGAACTTCGAGGTATTTACCGCATCAACAGAATTATAAGAAGTGGTGCAAAACGTTTACGGTGCAGTAATTGAAGTGGGGGGGGGGGAGATTTGCATTATTATTGGCAGTACACTCCTCATGAAGACCATAAGGTATAGGAGCAGAATCAGGCTATTCGGCCCATCGAGGTTGCTCCGCCATTTCATCACGGCCGATTCAATTTTCCTCTCAGCCACCCCCCCAAATCTCCTGCCTTCCCCCTGTATCCCTCCATGCCCTGATCAATCAACAACCTATCGACCTCCGCCTTAAATATACCCAGTGACTCGGCCTCCACAGCCGCCTGCGGCGAAGGATTCCACTCAGATTCACCTCCCTCTGGCTAAAGCAAATGCCTCCTCATCTCCGTTCCGAAAGGACGCCCCCTCTAGTCTGAGGCTGTGTCCTCTGATCCTAGACTCCCCTCTCCATATGAAGCGTCTCTCCGTGGAGGCCTTTCATCATTCGATAGGATTCAGCCGGAAAATGCTGCCAGTGTATATGACGGTGGAAACATACCGTCAGACAGGTGGCTTGCGATTTGCGGTTGTGGACTGCCCACAACTTGCCCGTGCGGTTATGGGTTACTAGCCCCGAGCCCATGTGTCTTTTTGGACGATGGGTGGAAACCGGAGCGCCCGGGGGAGCAACACACATCAAAGTTGCTGGTGAACGCAGCAGGCCAAGCAGCATCTGTAGGAAAAGGTGCAGTCGACGTTTCGGGCCGGAACCCTTCGTCAGGACTGAAGAGGGAAGGGGCAGAGGCCCTATAAAGAAGGTGGGGGAGGGTGGGAAGGAGAAGGCTGGTAGGTCCAGTTGAAAAACCAGTAATTTGCTCCGTTCACCAGCAACTTTGATGTGTGTTGCTTGCATTTCCAGCATCTGCAGAATTCCTGTTGTTTGCGCCCGGGGGAGACTCACGCGGACGCATACACATTCCTCACGGGCGGCGGCGGGAATCGAACCCCGTTCTCCCGGCGCACCAGTCGCGCTACGCTGGAGCGCCGCCGCCACGCTATCAGGACTCCAAGGCCCGGGTTGTCGGGGGAGGTTCGGGCAGGCTGGAACTGCAAATCCCTTGCAGTGCAGCAGGTTGAGGGGTGTTTATAAAATCAACAGGGGCTCAGGTTCCCCCCCCCCCACCCGGGGGAAGAGAATGAAAGAAAACAACAATCGGATGTTTGCAACGTCTGGACAGCGGAGATGCGCCCTTCCGGCTGCTCCTTACCCGCTGCAGCTCGGCACCCCGCACCGCCACCCCTTCAAAGCCAATCAGCAAGCACCAACACCTCGGAAAAGCAATGGATGCGGCCCAGTCCGTCACGGGTAAAGCCCTCCCCGACACCGGGCACATCTACGGGGAACGCCATCGCCGGAGAGCAGCGTCCGTCGATGCAGGGACCCCCGCCACCCGGGACACGCTCTGTTCTGCCTGCTGCCATCAGGAAGAAGGTACAGGAGCAAAACACACACACACACACACAGACACACACACACACACACACACACACACTCGCAGACACATACACACACACACACACACACACACTCGCAGACACATACACACACACACACACAGACACACACACGCACACACAGACACACACACACACACAGACACACACACACAGACCCACAAACACACACACACACACACACAATGCCGGAGGAACTTTCCTCCAGAAGTGTGTGTGTGTGTGAGTGTGTGTGTGTGTGTGTGTGTGTGTGTGTGTGTGTGTGTTGCTTGGTCTTTCAGCACCTGCACCTTCCCTCTTGTTTGTGATTGAAGGTACAGGAGCCTCGGGACTCGCACCACCCATGCTCAGAAACAGTTATTCCCCCTCACCCATCAGGCTCTTGAACCAGTGTGGATAACTGGTTCACACTGGCGAGAAAGAGGAGGAGAAGATGGCGCCGCGACGCGGCTTGCAGCGGCCACTCCAGTGGTGATGTCTGTTACTTGTCAAGTAGGGGACCGTGCACAATCCTGATTTGATGGAGATGGACGTGAGAGTACAGAGGAACATCTGGAGAAACTTCTGAAATGCCTTCTTCGCTGCCGCTGCTACTGTGTGATCCAGAATCTCCGGAGCTGAAGGCCCCGTATCCTCGGCTTTGCTTGTTTCGGCGGCTAGGACGAGGTCGAAGGTGCTCGGGAGGCTGTATCGGAGGGGCTGGTCGGAGGCTCGAAGTTTTCGGACGGACGGACTCAGTGTCGGCTACTTCCAAGACATCGGCAAGTTGACGGTGCCTGGAGGTTTATGGCAGGGAATTTCTCCCTTTTGCCGCCTGCTATCGGGACTATCGGGAGTCGATCGGAACTTTGAGACTTTTTTTTTACCGTGCCCATGGTCTGTTCTTTATCAAATTATGGTATTGCTTTGCACTGCTGTAACTATATGGTATAATTATGTGGTTCTGTCAGTGTTAGTCTTTGGATTGTCATGTTTTTCTGTGATATCACTCCGGGGAAACATTGTATCATTCCTTAATGCATGTATGCATTTCTAAATGACAATAAAGGAGGACTGCGTGTTCTCATAATCTAACTCCACTCAACTTCACCTGCCCCATCATTAAAACGTCCCCACAACCAATGAGTCTCACTCTCAAGGACTCTTCATCTCATCTTCTCGACGTTTATTGCTTATTTATTATTAATACTTCTTGCTTTTTGTATTTGCACATCTCGCTCTCTTTTGCGCACAGATCGAACACCCAGGTGGGTGCGGTCTTTCATCGATTCTGCTGTGGTTATCATTCTATTACGGGCTTATTGGGTATGCCCGCAAGAAAATGAACCTCAGGGTCGCATATCAGGGATTGTGGATTACAGGAGGAACAGAGACAGACTCGCCCCGGTCAGCATCAATGGGTCTGCAGTTCAGAGGGCGAGTAGTTTCAAGTTCCTCGGTATATACATCACTGAAGATCTCACCTGGACTGTACACACCACACCGGCTGCGTGGCGGAAAAAAAAAGCACAACAGCGTCTCTTCCGCCTCAGGCGGCTGAAGAAGTTCGGCACGGGCCCTCAAATCCTCAACACCTTCTACAGGGGCACCGTTGAGAGCAGCCTGACTGGCTGTATCACCGCCTGGCATGGGAACTGCACCCACCTTGATCGCTGGGCACTGCAGAGAGTGGTACGGACAACCCAGCACATCTGTGGATGTGAACTCCCCTCCACTGAGGAAATCTACAGCAGCAGGTGGGTAAGGAAGGCCTGGGAGATCACCGGGGACACCTGTCACCCCAACCACGAACTGTTTCAGCTGCTCGGTCTGGCAGACGGTACCGCAGTATTAAAGCCAGGACCGGCAGGCTCCGGGACAGCTTCTTTCCACAAGCCGTCAGACTTTTAAATCCACCTGTTTGTACGTTGCGACAGAGTCATAACGCAGAGGGGTTTATTCCCCCGTGTTGTGGGACGGATGTAAGATTTAAATAAGTTCAATTCAATATATGGTGACATACGTATAGGATGATGAGAGGCATTGATCATGTGGATAGTCAGAGGCTTTTTCCCAGGGCTGAAATTGCTATTACGACAGGGCACAGCTTTAAGGTGCTTGGAAGTAGGTCAGGGGTAAGTTTTTTATGCAGAGAGTGGTGAGTATGTGGAATGGCTGCCCGCGGCAGTGGTGGAGGTGGAAACGATAGGGTCTTTTAAGAGACTCCTGATGGATACATCGACCTTGGAAAAATAGAGGGCTATAGGTAAAGCCTGGGTGATTTCTAAGGTAAGGACATGCTCGGCACAGCATTGTGGGCCGAAGGGCCTGTATTGTGCTGTAGGCGTTCTATGTTTCTATGTAATAACACCCTCGAATGCCTTCCATGCGATTTTCTCCGGTCCCGCTAGAAGTTCTTTGCGTTGCCTGTTGTTGATGTCCTGTTCGATTTGTGGACCCAACAAAAAATGCCTTCCTAAATCTTGCAACCAGTTACTCTGACTTGAATTATGAATTGAAATAACAAATATAGGTCGAATAAACTATATATTTTTAACAATTATAGGTGTTTTTTTAAAATATAAAAATGGTGCGTGACTTGCATGGTGATTTTCATGATCAGCAGCCCAAAGGTACACCCAGGAGTATTTCGAAAGCAACGCCTTTGTTGCCCCGTGTTGTCTGAACCAAAGACTGAACTCGGACTCGAGTGGGGTACCAGTGCCGAGAGCGTGGAGCCCGGGGCAGTTAATGCACAGAACCTCTTCGAGCGCCGTGTTGCGCGCTTCCTAGTCGCTGAACAGTGTTTCGAGACGGAGGAATTTCTGGACTTGGGAAATAGGGGCTGAAAGAAAAAAGCTCAGAGGTGTTCGGCACTGCAAATTGTTCCCCCGAATTAGGGCGGGAGGTAGAATCACGGACCTGGTGCGCCAAAGTCCTTACTGGGAGGTTAAGTTTGCTAGGGCTACTGCTGACTCTCGCGTGAGTCCGCGCCACCCCGCCAGACCGTCCGCCCTTCACTCCTTCCCCAGTTTTTCTCACATGGTGTCCTGAAATCCCACACCCCCGACAGATCTGTGCAATTCATGGCCACAGAGGCTGAGTCATTTAAAGCTGAGTCCGGTTATTAAGGGTGTCGACGGTGACGGGGAGACTGGGGGTCGAGAGGGACAATAATGGATGGTGGAGCAGATTCGACGGGCCGAATGGCCTTACTCTGCTTCTGTGGGGCGTGGAAGGGGTCTGGAGGAGGGGGTGGGGAGAGAGGAGAAACAAGCAAATGCCACCCTCGGGCAGTGTCGGAGGTCGGGGTTGAACTCGGGTCTACGAAACAGCGAGACCGCGGTCCCGCCTACAGCCCCACCTCGTCCTCGTGTTGAAAAACACAACCGACCGGCGTCCCACCAGGGGCATATTTTTTTTAATATATCGACTGTGGACAGTAACGCTGGGCTTCTTCCCGCGCCCGGTCAGGGCCGCTCCCGCCGGGCGGTTTCTCGATGGCGACCGGAGAGCCTCTTCTGCGGCGCCCTGGCGCGGAGTCGAGTGGCTGTGCCCCTGGCCATTCCGACGGTGCCCCGAGGGTCTAGTCTTCGCTCCCCCTCCACAAGACAGGTCGGACACGGATGGGGGGAGCAGGCCTTCAGTGTAGAAGGGCGAGCGCTTTGGCCGTGGCGGCGCGGACACTGGCCACCGGATCCTGCAGGAGGGCGATGATGTCGGCGCAGGCGTTACCGCTGGGGACGGATTGGCGGTACCGGCGGGGCAGCTGGCGCAGCAGGGAGGCGACGAAGGCCACGGCGTTGCCCCGCATCTGGGGCAGGAGGCTCTGGAAGAACGCGATGCCCGCCGCCAGGTAGCCGTCGATCTGGGCCGGGAGGTCGGCCACCAGCGCCTCGGAGAGGCGGCGGAGGAACTCCCAGTAGTCCGGCGGGGCGCCTGCGGGCAGCAGGAGCGCCGACAGCCCCTCGGAGTCCAGCAGGGGCCAGGCCTGTCCCAGGGCCCACCTGCAGGCCCGCGACACCCCAGGCTCGTCGTCGTGGGCGTGGAGGGCGAGGCTGACCAGGCTGGCGCGGACCTGCTCGGCGTACACGTGGCCCAGATCGCCGCCGCCGAAGCGGGACAGGCCGCCGAAGAGGCTGAAGGCCTCGGCCCTCACCCGCCCGCTCTGCTCCTCGAAGAGGGGCTGCAGGGCGGCGGCAATGGAGCCCAGCTGAGCCACGGCGCTGCCCTCCGGGAGAAGGGGCAACAGCCGGGCAAGGCCCGCCAGGGATTCCAGTTTGACCAAGTCCTGCGGGTCGTCGGGGTCGCCCGCTCCCTCCACCAGGGCCGCCAGCAGCTGCGAGCAGTAGGGCCCCACCTGCCGCGGGTCCCCGTCCGCCAGGTTGGCCAGGCCGCGGATGGAGAGCAGGCGGACGTGGGGCACGGGGTCCCGAAGGAGGCCCAGCAGGCAGGCCACCAGCGTGTCTGTGAGGTGGAGCTCGGTGGCGGCGGGCTGGGCCAGCAGCTCACCCAGGAAGGCGGTCAGGGCGGCCCTTTGGGCGCCGGCGGCCCCGGGCAGGGCCCCGGCCAGCCGGTGGGCGACGGCGACCAGCCTGGGCCGGGCGTGGGCGGCCATGGCGCGGGCCAGGAGGGCGGCGCCCTCGGGCTGTCCGTCGGCGCTCCTCAGCTTCGCCCAGCCGCCGCTCTCCCGCAGACCGTCCGCCACTCCCGCCGTGCCGCCGGCCGTCAGCGCCGCCCGCAGGGCCTCGGCCGCCTGGGCGCGGGCGTCGCCCGCCGCCGCCTCCGCCCCGCCGCCGGAGTTGAGCTGGAGCAGCAGGGAGCCGAGCAGGCGGGGGTAGAGCGCTGAGGCCGCCTCAGCCGAGTCCGGGTTGGATAGCATCGCCCGCAGGGCGCAGACCGCCGCCAGGGGCTCCAAGGCCGAGCAGGGGCCCAGCTTCCGGGCCGGCGGCGGGGTCCCCGTCTTCTCCCCGGGGCCCAGGACTTCCAGCAGCAGTTCCATGGCGGCCGTGGCCAGCGGGGTCTCGCCACCCAGCGAGCACCAGATGTCCTGGGTGTTTCGGTCGAGGGGGAGCGGAGAGGCGAGGAGGCAGGGGACCATCTCGGCCGTGTTCTGCGCGGCCAGCAGCATGATGAAGCGGATGACGGACAGTCTGATTTGGTCGGAGGCGCTCCACTGGAGGCGGACGGCGAGGGCCCGCAGGATCTCGGCCCCGCGGCCCCGCATGGCTGGGCCGCAGGACAGGGCCACGGTGTTCATGACGAAGGCGGCGGCGCCCGAGCAGCTGGGGAAGGGCTCGTCCAGCCCCTCGAAGAGGGCGAAGAGAAGCGGGGCAACCTGGCCGCGGGGGAGGTGTCGGGAGAGGGCCGCGGCCAGGTCGGCGAGGGCCTGCAGGAGCCGCTGGTGGTCGCACCGGTCGAGCTGGTCCCCCCAGGCCCGCAGCCGCTCCAGCGGCTCGTCGGGCCGGCCCTCGCCCAGGCCCCGCTGCCGAAGGTGAACGTCGAAGAGGGCGCAGACGCTGGCCAGCGCCTGGCCCCGGAGCCCGAGCACCGGGTCGGCGCAGCGGGGAGTCAGGCGCCCCACCATGGCCCCCAGGTGCCCGAACTCCGTCCCGGCCTGCGCGCCCGTCTCCTTCAGGTAGAGCGCTGTCAGCCTGCGGGCGACGCCCACTGCCCGCTCCCTCTCGTGGTCCTTGGCAGAAGCGAGCCAGGCCTCCGTGTGCTTGAAGATGGCCCAGAGCCCCTCGGGGCTGAGGTCCTGGAGGAGAATCTCGTCGAGCAGCCCCTGGAGGGCGGCCAGGGCCTCGCCGTACAGGCCCTGCCGAGCGCCGTCCTCTTCCCGCGCGCCCTCTTCCTCCAGTGGCAGCCCCAGCACGCTGTCCAGGCCGGTCTTGATCAGCTCGGTCACGTAGGCCTTCTTGAGGGGCGGCCCCAGCTTCAGCAGCTGGGCGCAGGCGGCCAGGGCCAGCTGCCGCATGGGGGTCCTCAGTGGCGCCTGGGACTCGGCCCGGATGATGCCCTGCATGGCGGCCAGCAGTTCGCCCTTCTTGGCCAAGTGGTAGGTGTGCCGGTGCTTGCTGGCGAGCAGGGCCTTCGCCACCAGCGTGACGGCCTGGACGAAACTGAGCCGGACGGTCGGGTCCTTGCTCTCGACCTTGATCCCCAGCAGCCTGGTGTTGGAGAGGCTGAGAATGGCTTGCAAGATGCCGCTCTCCAGCCTGGACAAGAGGAGGTTCCCGGGGGCGTAGAGGGCCGCGTAGCCGTAGCAGAGAATGAGGGTGCCCTTCGTCTTCTCCGCGTCGCCGTCCAGCCGCTCCATCAGCGCCCCAAAGAAGCTGGTCGTCTTCTTCGAGGCCTTGGGCCTGGCCAAGTCCTCCAGCCGGGCCAGGGTCTCGTCCAGGTGGGCCATGGCGCACAGGCCCACGCCGATCGCCGCGCCCTCCCTCTCCGCCGGCTCGCCGGGCTGCACGCTGTGGAGCATCTGCCGGAGGTGGCGGCCGATGAGCTCTGCGGAGCCGCTGTGTTGGAGCACGATGCCCACGCACTTGAAGAGGAACTGCCTTTCCTTGGGCACCAGGGTGCGGAGGGCCGGGGAGGCTGGGGCCGCCTGCCAGGCTCCGATGAGGGCGGCCAGCTCTTCGGCCAGCCGGTGGCTCCAGCTGGCGTCGGCCACCGCCTCCGCGCTCTTGAAGAGAAGGAGCAGCAGGCTCTTCTCCCACTGCTGCTGCGGGAAGGTGTCCCCGGGGGTGCGCTCCAGGAAGCCCGCCAGGTCGGGTAGCTCCGCACGCCAGGGCCGCTCCAGGGCCGGGTGAAGGGCGGGGCCGAGGACCAGCAGCAGCCTCAGGGCCGGGGCTCCCCGCCCGCCGCCCTCGTGGGGCAGGGAGGCGGCAGCCAGCAGGCGGACCAGCAGGGCCTGCGCGGTGGGCAGGCCAGTCCCGGCCTCGAGAGTCAGGGCCTCGGGGCCGGCCTGGCACCTCCTGCTGCAGAGGAGGCCGAGCGCCCGGCAGAGGGGGGCCAGAGCGCCCGTGTACCGCACCGGGGTGACGTAGGCCAGGAGCGACGGCCACAGCAGCCGCTCCAGGCCTTCGTTCGCCACGGCCCGGCCCAGCACCTCCTCAGCCCGGGCCCTCAGCTCGGTCTCCTCGGCTTCGGCCGGCCCGCACTGGGACACCACAAACTCTAGCACTGCCTCCCTGCCCTCCCTTTCCCCCTGCTCTCCCACCTCCCCCTCCAGGTAACCGCCGGTGACCAGACCCTCCACCACCTCCAGGGCAGCCCTCTGGACCCGCCTGCTGGAATCTGACAGTGCAGGCCTCAGGCTGGAGAAGAGGGCCGGGCGTCTGCTCTGCAGCTGGCCCAGGCGGGAGCCCAGTAGGTGCCGTAACACGACCAGGGTCCCCAGCCGGCCCCTCTCGCTACCCGCTGTCTGACGGCTCAGGAATCCCAGCAGCTGACTTGGCGAGGCTTGGGCCAGGGTGGCGAAGCAGCTGAGCAGCTCAGCGCTGGGCCCGGAGGCCCCACAGGCCTGGCGGTGGAGGGGCGGCAGGAGGGCCTCAGCCTGGTGCTCTAGGGCCTCGTGCCCGAGCGCCACGGCGGCCTCCAGCACCCGGCCCAGGCAGCGGGTGACGGCCTGGGCCTCGGCCTGCCGCCGGTAGCAGGCCAGCAGGGCCGGCAGCAGCGCTGGCAATTCTTCCCGCAGCCGGTCGGGAGGGAGCAGGCGCACCACATCCCCCAGCGCCGACAAGACCTCGCGGCGGAGGCCGGCGTCCCTGCGCGGCAGCCAGTCGTGGAAGAGGACCTGGTAGGCGGCCTCCATCTCCTTGGCGAAGGCCTCTTTCCCGGGCGCGGACTCGGTCGGCTCGCTCTGGCAGGCCAGGATACCGCGGCTGAAGGAGCCCAGGACCGAGGCCAGGGCTGCCTTCGCCCGGTCGTTCTGGGCCCGGCTCAGCAAGGGCAGGGCGGCCTCCAGGATGCCAGGCAGCTGGGCCACCGTACCACGGGGGTTGCCCTCGACCAGGCGGGCAAGGGCCCGCAGGGCGGGGAGTTCGGGGGACCCAAGGTCCTGCAGCAGCTCCTCCAGCACCTCCTGGGCGAAGGTGCGGCCGAGGGCCGCCAGCAGGTCGCTCAGGGCCTCCAGGGAGGCGCCCCGCAGCGCCTCCTCCGGCCCGGACAGCTCCTGGCGGGCGGCCGCCGCCACCTTCCTGGCCAGCAGCTCACCCACCCGCTGCCCGGCCTCCCTGGCCACGTCGGCCATGCCGCGCAGCACGGCGGCCCGGTGCTCGTCCTCGAGCCGGCCCCGCCGGCTCAGGTAGTCGTGGCAGGCGGCCAGCACCGGCTCCGGGCGGCGGCCCCCCAACTCCCGCAGGGAAAGGACCGCCTGCGCCCTCACCCCCCGGTCCCGGTCGCCGGCCGCCTCGCACAGCGCTCTCAATGAGGACTCCAGGCCGCAGGAGCCCGCTGGTTGCATCGCTGGTCCCCTCTTTCTGGGTGTCGCTCACCTCCTACCTCCCCCTCCCCGCCCCTCTAGAACCCCGGGTCCTCTCTGGGCAGCTCCATCCTCTCTCTATTGGTCTTCCGCCCTTCTAGACCATTCCTCCCTCTCCTGGGCACCACGTCCTGGGAAATACCCCACCCTTCCACCTCGTCCTCAGGACGGATCAGTTAAACCCCGCCTCCCCCCCCCTCTGGACACCCGCCCGGCCTAAGGCGGCCTGTGCCTTCCCAGCTCTGCCCTGGGTCCCCCGTTCTGGAGGCCCTGGCTCCCAGCAGAAAGTTAAGCCAACCTCTCGAGAACTCTAGTCCCGTCCTGAATCTTACCCGCGTCCCCCAAAGCCACGGTGCCAACCCCGCCCAACTCCTTCAAACCCCTTCCCCCCTCCCCCGCCCCAGCGGCCCTACTGTGAGATCACTGTCCGCACTGTGAAGTTTGCCTGGGGCTGCCGGAGCCGGGTTTGGCGCTCGCCACCTCGCCGGGACGGAACCTTCGGCGCGGCGGCTGACTCGTGCCTGGGACAGGAGCCGCCGGGATTCGTGAAGGGGAACGAGATGGACACTGTAGTTGAACAGGTGAGCCCATTCAAACTCCTGGCCCGAAACGTCGACTGTCTCCTCGTTTCCAGCGATGCTGCCTGGCCTGCCGAGTTCCTCCGGCGTTTTTGAGCGTTGCTTGCTCATTCTCCCGTGGTTCTGTCTTGACTTCAGCTGCGGTTACCCCAGCCCGAGTGTAACGGTGCCGGCGACCGACCGAGATCGAGTCCCTTGTTTTGAGGGGTGATACAGACTTTGAACCTGGGGATCGATGGCCAGGATTCCTGGCAGTTCAGAGGTGTGCAGTGCGTAGATCCGCTGCTCCACGCCTGCAGAGAATCGGGTTCCATTCCGACCACCGGCGGGTGTTTTGTGTACGATTGAGTGAATCTGTGTGTATATTTGTGAGTGAGTGTGTATGTGGCTGACAGAGTGTGTGTGTTTCTGTGTGAGAGAGCGACGGGCGAGATGTCTGTGATGGTGCGGATAACGCCTGCTACTGCAACCGACAGAGACGCTGCCTGAACGCTCTCCGTGACCACGGGCGTGCGCCGAAATCCTCCCCCGTCCCAGTGACGTGCCAGGTCGGTGGTGGGTTCATTCCCGCCCCACTCCCCCGGTGTGCAGGAATCTACTACCCTGCTGCCCCCTCACTCTGTCAGCTGCTGGTCCGGGTGGTGGGAGACTTTGCCTATGTCTCCAGAATCTTCACGCCTTCCATCCCTGTGGAAAACCTCACCTGTCTGGCAGGGCTAGGGTCAGAACCGAGTCCAGGTTAGGGAAATGGGGAGATGTATCTGGGCACAAGGGATCAGGGGAATGTAGGCTCGGACCCCATAAGACATAGGAGCAGAAGTCGGCCATTCGGCCCATCGAGTCATGACTGATTCATTTTCCCTCTCAGCCCCCCCCCCAATCTCCTGCCTTCTCCCTGTATCCCTTCATACTCTGATTAATCAAGAATCTATCAACCTCTGCCTTAAAATATACCCAGTGATTTGGCCTCCACAGCTGTCTGTGGCAATGAATTCCACAGATTCACCACTCTCTGGCTAAAGAAATTCCTCATCTATGTTCTAAAAGGACGCCCCTCTATTCTGAGGCTGTGTCCTCTGGTCTTAGACTCCCCCACCACAGGAAACATCCTCCCCACATCCACTCTGTTGAGGCTTTCACCATTCGATAGGTTTCAATGAGGTCACCCCTCATTCTTCTGAATTCCAGTGAGTAGAGGCCCAGAGCCTTCAGACGCTCCTCATAGGACACAGGAATTACTTATGTCAGCTGGGAGAGGCGGCAGGGGGTGTTAGGGAGGAATCTCCAGAAATAATTCAAAGAAGAGTTGGGCAGGGATTTCCAGAGGGAGAGAGATGACAGAGGAATCGTGAAAGAGAGTTGAGGGGAAGGAACTGGGGAGAGGGCTGGGGAGGAAATGCTAGAGTGTGTTGGAAAAGGAGTTGAAAGGCAATTGGGGAGGGATGGGGAAGCTGAAGACCCTTTCAGTGATAAACAATTAAATTGGAGGGTGCACAAGTGGTTGTAAGTGGAGGGATGGATCCCTTGTGCCTTTCCAGCACACCCTCTCCCGGCAATTCCCAGCCGACGAGTTCTGCAGTCCTCTCAGCTATCCTGTCTGCGATGCCATGTTGTTGCCCCTGGAGATTATGTTGTCCAGAAGGTTCTTTGGAAGTGAGGAATGAGGTGCAAATCTACTGGTAATGATCCCTTTATTAGTTGTTCACCATAGTTTACCATGTGTTCACCATATATGTGCACCACAGATCACCATAGTTGTACACCATAATTCCCCACAGATGTCCTCCACAGATCCCGCAGTTGTTCATGATAATTTCTCAGATGTTCACCAGCATAGTTCATTCTAAATGCTCACCATGATTCCTTATAGATGTTCACGATAAATGTTCACAGCTGTTCACCCTAAATGTTCACCACAGATCACCATAGCTGTTCACAATAATTCCCCACAGATGTTCACCACCATAGTTAAACATAAATGTTCACCGCAGAAGTTTGCTACAGGTGTTCACCAGTTGTTCACCACAGTTCACTATAGTTTACCATAGACATTCACCGCAGACATTGACTATAGTTCACCATAGATGTTCACTCGGAGGGTGGTACGAGTGTGTGGAATGAGTTGCCAGCAGTAGTGATGGGTGAGGGCCCGAATGTATTGCTTAAGAGAAGTTTAGATGGGGGGGGTGGGAAAGGAGGGCTATGGTCCGGATGTGGCTAGATGGGCTGAAGGGCCTGTTTGTGCACTGTAGTTCACTATAACTCAGACAGGGTCAGCCTGTACCAGCAAGCAAGGCAGAGAGGCAACAAAGGAACTGTAACTATGGCAAACACACAGAATACTGGAGGACATCAGCAGGTCAGGCAGCGTCTGCGGAGAGGACTTTCATCAGGACTGCGAAGGGGGCCGAAGCCAGACTGAGAAGGTGAGCGGGACGGGGAGGGGGAGGAATACCAGCTGGCAGATGATAGGTCAGACCGGCTGGCGGAAAAGCTGGATGATTGGGGGGGGGGGGGAATGAAGTCAGAGGCTGGGAGAAGATAGGCCGGACCGGCTGGCGGGAAAGGTGGATGATTGGGGGAGTGGGGAGGAATGAAGTCAGAGGCTGGGAGGTAATAGGCCAGACCGGCTGGCGGGAAAGGTGGATGATTGGGGGGGGAGTGGAATGAAGTCAGAGGCTGGGAGGTGATAGGCCAGACCGGCTGGCGGGAAAGGTGGATGATTGGGGGAGTGGGGAGGAATGAAGTCAGAGGCTGGGAGAAGATAGGCCAGACCGGCTGGTGGGAAAGCTGGATGATTGGGGGGGAGGAATGAAGTCAGAGGCTGGGAGAAGATAGGCCAGACCGGCTGGCAGGAAAGGTGGATGATTGGGGGGGGGGGAGGAATGAAGTCAGAGGCTGGGAGAAGATAGGCCAGACCGGCTGGCGGGAAAGGTGGATGATTGGGGGGGGGGGGGAGGAATGAAGTCAGAGGCTGGGGGAAGATAGGCCAGACCGGCTGGCGGGAAAGGTGGATGATTGGGGGAGTGGGGAGGAATGAAGTCAGAGGCTGGGAGAAGATAGGCCAGACCGGCTGGCGGGAAAGGTGGATTGGGGGGGGGGGGGGAAATGAAGTCAGAGGCTGGGAGGTGATAGGCCAGACCGGCTGGCGGGAAAGGTGGATGATTGGGGGAGTGGGGAGGAATGAAGTCAGAGGCTGGGAGAAGATAGGCCAGACCGGCTGGCGGGAAAGGTGGATGATTGGGGGGGGGAGGAATGAAGTCAGAGGCTGGGAGAAGATAGGCCAGACCGGCTGGCGGGAAAGGTGGATGATTGGGGGGGGGAGGAATGAAGTCAGAGGCTGGGAGGTGATAGGTCAGACCGGCTGGCGGGAAAGGTGGATGATTGGGGGGGGGGGAATGAAGTCAGAGGCTGGGAGGTGATAGGCCAGACCGGCTGGCGGGAAAGGTGGATGATTGGGGGGGGGAGGAATGAAGTCAGAGGCTGGGAGAAGATAGGCCAGACCGGCTGGCGGGAAAGGTGGATGATTGGGGGGGGAGGAATGAAGTCAGAGGCTGGGAGAAGATAGGCCAGACCGGCTGGCGGGAAAGGTGGATGATTGGGGGGGGGGGGAATGAAGTCAGAGGCTGGGAGGTGATAGGTGGGAGAGGTTAAGGGCTGAAGAAGATGGAATCTGATAGGGGAGTGAAGCATGGGAGAAGGGGAACCAGAGGGAGGTGTCAGTGCCTCCGGTTGAACACTGTCTTTTTGTGCCATTCCCCCTAGCTGTCAGTCTGTGGGTTTGTATCGCCATGTGCTCCTGCTCTACTCCGGCCCCTGTATCACTCAGTACTCCGTCTCCCATCTGCTTCCCATTATCACCTGTATTGCTGCCGCCTGGGTCTCATTGTGCTCCACCTATCACCTGCCTCTCTGTTTATTGCTCAGTGTATTCCAGTCCTGTGTTTTCACCTGATTGTTGCCAGATTGTGCCTGTGAGTTTTCCTGAGCCTTTCCAGCATTCGTATCTGTACTCTGTCTGTCTGAATATCGACTCTGCCTGTTTCCCGATTCTGGTTTTTGGATTTCTCTGGATGTTTTGATTTCTGCCTGAACTCTGACGCCGACTTTGTTTGCACCTTGAGATTTGCTACTCCATCAATATCGCTGTGTGCACAGTACTGGGTCTGCGGTTGGATCCCTGCTCCAGCGCCCTGACAGGAGGTGATAGGCAGGTGGGGGGGGGGGGGGAGAGATTACCAGGAGTTGGGGAAAAATTGACGTTCGTGCCACCGGGTTGGAGGCTACCCAGACGGAGTATGAGGTGTTGCCCCCCCCCTCCAGCCTGAGAGGCCTCACCGCTGCAGCAGAGGCCGTGGACCAACATGGGAATGAAAACTGGAATTAACACTGTAACAAGGTGTACACGGCTGCAAACAAGGAACGCGAACACACGGTTTGCTTTTACTCTGTAAGCACCTCTGGCCCAGTTTAGATGAGAAACCAGTTTAGCAGGCAGTAAATTATCTCAGCTCTGGGGCAAAGAAACCACAGCAGACTAGAAGCAAAAACAGAACTTACTAAGAGTTTACAGACAACTATACAAAGATCAAAAATAAGCATGCAGAAAGGTAAAACGACACAGGAAATCTCTGTAAGAATGACAATTTGGACCCTAATCCAGCCCACTAGTCAGTCAGAACAGATCTCTCCTGCATCCAGGGCCAGTTTTAGTCTCGGCCTGAGACGTCAACTGCTTATTCCCCTCCACAGATGCTGCCTGGTTCCTTACAGGTGTTAGAGCTGGGCTGGTAATGGGGACCAGCTCCCACAACCTATTAAATGCTCCTGATGGCGTGCAGCACAACCCCTGACAACCAAGCCCAGCTCCCGGCCTTCTCATGCGGCCCGGTGAAACCATTTCCACTGACAGGAGAAAGGGCGAAGGTGAGTTACCGGCGCCTTAAAACCGGTCACTTCGGGCAGAAGGGGCTCGTCAGCCCGTGGTCGGCAGCTCGTCTGGGAGAAGGACACCTCCGATCTCAAACCTCTGCTGCCTTGCGGCTGTACACACTCACGAGGACGACTCTGGGAGTGAACTCTGAGGGAAAAATCTGGAGCTGGAGTCCCTGAGGCAGTCCCACGTCGAGTTCAACACTGACTGGTGCCAAACTGTATCGGTGGAGAGGGGGGAACTTGCTACATGGGCAACAGCTTGCTCTCCATGTCGTACTGCCCTGGCCTGTGTATCTAGACAGCTGGGACACAACGTCCATGATTAAGCGTGGCCAACAGGGGGCCTCGGGGAGACGCTGCCAGGCCTGCTGAGTTTCTCCAGCATCTTGCGTGTGTTGCTCTGGGTTTCCAGCATCCGCAGAGTCTCTGGTGTTTAATACTGTCCAGCCAAAATTAAACCTGCATCACAAAAGCCGCAGCTCCAACAACCCTCGAGGAGCTCGACGCCGTGCAGGAGAAAGCAGCCCGCCCGATCGGCACCCCATTCACCCTCCGAAACCCCGCCTGCCCCCACCACCACAGTGGCTGCACTTTGCACCGTCGACAAAACGCGCCCCGGGCTACACCAACAGACCCTGCGTGTCTCGCTCTCGCTCTCCCCCCGCCTCCCCTCATTGTGATGGAGGTGATGTGTCTCATTCCAGGAGACTGACCAGCCACCGCTCCTGCCCAGCGAGCGAGAGCCTCTGGCCGCCCACCTCAATCACGATGTGTCGCTGGTGGGCATGGGCCGGAGGGTTACCGGGCGTGGGCATCTCGTCACTGGGCGGTCCCACGGGCACAGGTTCCCCCGGCTTCGATCTCCTGCTCCTCACGAACCCGCCCCAGCCGGCGTGTCCTCACAGTCTGCCTGCAAACAGAGGAAACGACCGCCGTGTTAAAGGGACGCCGCAGGAGACAGGAGAGCCAGCTGCAGGCCATTTGGCTTTCAATACGACCATGGCTGATCTGACCCAGGCTGTGTCTCCACAGCCCTCTTGCCCCCGATCTCTCCATCCTTCTTAATTATCCCCCCACCCCCGTGATCCATTCTCCACATCTCCACAGGGGAGAGAACTTCAGAGATTATCCCTGCCCCCGTGAGAAATTCCTACACATCTCACCTTTAACATACTAGGCCAAACCCAGTAACTGTCCCTTCTGTTCGAGACTCTTGTGGAAATATCTCAATATCTCCTCTGCCCTGTACCCTGAAGACATCGGGTTTCAATGTGACTGCTCCTTGTTCTTCGATAATTAAGGAAGATGAATCGAATTGCAGGTCAATGCAATTAATTTTAAATTCAGCCCCACTTTCAAAGTCAGACACAGAGT